>NC_091584.1:20294975-20319975 GCF_042767895.1 Penaeus vannamei | reverse complement strand
ATTTTTGGGAAGCAGACATAGTGGTGTCGACTATAACAAGAAACATATTGCAATTTGTGTTCGAATCTAGGTGAGTCCCAAAATGGCGATGGTGATGACGATTAACATTAATGATAATAGAAATGGAAATACAAATGAAAATCGATCAGCATTTTTTGCTCCCCTTTGTGGATTCGAACCCACGAGCCCGGATTCTTCCTCCCCGCCCCCCCCCCCCCCCAAATCACTCTATCTCCTCCTTTTTGTTTAATATCATGAAACGTCACACTGAAAATGGTAGGAAAGGGGCTGTTTCTTTTTTTTGGTTTGTTTATTTTTGTATGTTTTATGCTTCTTGTTCTAGCTGTAGGCCTGCTTTCCGCAATACTTTCATTGATGATGACGAAATCAAATAAAGAACTGTTTTACATACATGTGTTTTGTTTATCCTTGATTGACACCAAATATGAATGAAAAAGATGAAGAATTTATTAATGCCGAATGATTGTGGTTTATTTAATAGATTTGTTTATTTAATAAATTGTAGTGTTTATTGAATTTAAGTTTATATTCATTGTATTACCACCAAAGATATTTTCTGCAATAAAATTGATAAGTATTTAAACAATGGAATAATTCTATTGATATGTAAATATGCATACACATGAGATAATTATTAATGTTTTATTGTCTTTTTCTGAAAAAAGTTCAAAACCTTATTTTAATGTAAGTAAAGAAATCTCTAATAAGAAAAAAAGTTATTAATGAACAGAATAATTATATAATTCCATGTAAATTTATATATATATTAGTTCTTTGATAGTTATATTTCGTCTCATTAAAAAGACTAAAATTTCAACTGAAACTAAACCTTTAAAATTAAAACAAAACAAAACAAAACAAAATCTATATAAATTTATAGTCCCCCTATAAACGTTCTCTTTTCTTAGTTACATATCTGAACAATAGATGGCGCTGTATGAAGTTTTGGACCTCACATTTTTTTCATCGGTGTGACACGTGCTTTCCTATCTTTGGTTTCCGTGGTCTTTTTTGGTTCAAATGATAAGCTATAATAGTTAATCGTTATAGTAATGTAAAAAAAAGTATTTATCATATTAAACCGATTAAAAAAGTCAGTCTAAAATGCAAATAATATTTCAAAATTGCCAAAATTCTCTCTTGTATTTGATAAAAACAGATACAAATTTGTAACTAGCTGCTCGCCTGTTTGTTTACATTTGTCCACGTTCCCCCGTCAGCTGACTGGATGAGAATAGCGAGAATCTGCCCTTATTAAGCATTACACATTCGTTGTTTCGCACAAAATCATCGCCACATAGCCTGAATAACGTTCACTATCGCCAGAGCCTGTGCAGGAGTCGAAGCCATCTTCGTGTGTTTAGAATTTTGGCCGGACTGTTTCCGTGGTTCTCATCGCTTGTGTGACTGCGCGAGCCAAAATTTCCGTGTAAAAGTAATGCGGCAAAAGTGCTAGTGTGACAATCTTTAGACTACCGATGCCTACGCTAGCCGGAAGCTCATAATAGCGAATGTCAAAAGTAAGGAAATATGTAATTTTTAAACCCCCCTGACTCGAAAATCCAGTGGAGATGTGATGGCCGAGTGGTTTTAGCATCGGACTTCGGGCGTGCTGGCCGCCCGGGTTCGAGTGTTCGAGCCCCGGCCGGTGACAGTGTTTCCTTAGGCAAGGAACTTTACTCTAATTGCCTAGTCGACTTGGGGGTGTATGAATGTGTGTGAATGATTGTGTGTGTGTGATTGTGTGTGTGTGATTTATAATAATAATGTATAATATAATATTTCATTTCATTTCATTTCATTTCATGTTTCGTGCTAGGGTCTCCCCGGGGGACTCAGGATTGGTGTTGGTGGTGAGAGAGAGAGTGTGTGGCGTGCTAGGGTCTCCCCGGGGGACTCAGGATTGGTGTTGGTGGTGAGAGAGAGAGTGTGTGGCGTGCTAGGGTCTCCCCGGGGGGCTCAGGATTGGTGTTGGTGGTGAGAGAGAGAGTGTGTGGCGTGCTAGGGTCTCCCCGGGGGGCTCAGGATTGGTGTTGGTGGTGAGAGAGAGAGTGTGTGGCGTGCTAGGGTCTCCCCGGGGGGCTCAGGATTGGTGTTGGTGGTGAGAGAGAGAGTGTGTGGCGTGCTAGGGTCTCCCCGGGGGACTCAGGATTGGGGTTGGTGGTGAGAGAGAGAGTGTGTGGCGTGCGAGGGTCTCCCCGGGGGACTCAGGATTGGTGTTGGTGGTGGTGAGAGAGAGTGTGTGGCGTGTGAGGGTCTCCCCGGGGGACTCAGGATTGGTGTTGGTGGTGGTGAGAGAGAGTGTGTGGCGTGCGAGGGTCTCCCCGGGGGACTCAGGATTGGTGTTGGTGGTGGTGAGAGAGAGTGTGTGGCGTGCGAGGGTCTCCCCAGGGGACTCAGGATTGGTGTTGGTGGTGGTGAGAGAGAGTGTGTGGCGTGCGAGGGTCTCCCCGGGGGACTCAGGATTGGTGTTGGTGGTGAGAGAGAGAGTGTGTGGCGTGCTAGGGTCTCCCCGGGGGACTCAGGATTGGTGTTGGTGGTGAGAGAGAGAGTGTGTGGCGTGCGAGGGTCTCCCCGGGGGACTCAGGATTGGTGTTGGTGGTGAGAGAGAGAGTGTGTGGCGTGCTAGGGTCTCCCCGGGGGACTCAGGATTGGTGTTGGTGAGAGTGTGTGGCGTGCGAGGGTCTCCCCGGGGGGCTCAGGATTGGTGGTGGTGGCGAGAGAGAGAGTGTGTGGCGTGCGAGGGTCTCCCCGAGGGACTCAGGATTGGTGTTGGTGGTGGTGAGAGAGAGTGTGTGGCGTGCGAGCGTCTCCCCGGGGGACTCAGGATTGGTGTTGGTGGTGGTGAGAGAGAGTGTGTGGCGTGCGAGGGTCTCCCCGGGGGACTCAGGATTGGTGTTGGTGGTGAGAGAGAGAGTGTGTGGCGTGCTAGGGTCTCCCCGGGGGACTCAGGAATGGTGTTGGTGGTGGTGAGAGAGAGTGTGTGGCGTGCGAGGGTCTCCCCGGGGGACTCAGGATTGGTGTTGGTGGTGTGCGAGGGTCTCCCCGGGGGACTCGGGATTGGTGTTGGTGAGAGAGAGTGTGTGGCGTGCTAGGGTCTCCCCGGGGGACTCAGGATTGGTGGTGGTGAGAGAGAGTGTGTGGCGTGCGAGGGTCTCCCCGGGGGGCTCAGGATTGGTGTTGGTGAGAGAGAGTGTGTGGCGTGCGAGGGTCTCCCCGGGGGGCTCAGGATTGGTGGTGGTGAGAGAGAGTGTGTGGCGTGCGAGGGTCTCCCCGGGGGGCTCAGGATTGGTGGTGGTGAGAGAGAGTGTGTGGCGTGCGAGGGTCTCCCCGGGGGACTCAGGATTGGTGTTGGTGGTGGTGAGAGAGAGTGTGTGGCGTGCGAGGGTCTCCCCGGGGGGCTCAGGATTGGTGTTGGTGAGAGAGAGTGTGTGGCGTGCGAGGGTCTCCCCGGGGGGCTCAGGATTGGTGGTGGTGAGAGAGAGTGTGTGGCGTGCGAGGGTCTCCCCGGGGGGCTCAGGATTGGATGTTGGTGAGAGAGAGTGTGTGGCGTGCGAGGGTCTCCCCGGGGGGCTCAGGATTGGTGTTGGTGAGAGAGAGTGTGTGGCGTGCGAGGGTCTCCCCGGGGGGCTCAGGATTGGTGTTGGTGAGAGAGAGTGTGTGGCGTGCGAGGGTCTCCCCGGGGGGCTCAGGACTGGTGGTGGTGGTGAGAGAGAGAGTGTGTGGCGTGCGAGGGTCTCCCCGGGGGGCTCAGGATTGGTGTTGGTGGTGAGAGAGAGAGTGTGTGGCGTGCGAGGGTCTCCCCGGGGGGCTCAGGACTGGTGTTGGTGGTGAGAGAGAGAGAGTGTGGCGTGCGAGGGTCTCCCCGGGGGACTCAGGACTGGTGGTGGTGGCGAGAGAGAGAGTGTGTGGCGTGCGAGGGTCTCCCCAGGGGGCTCAGGATTGGTGTTGGTGAGAGAGAGTGTGTGGCGTGCGAGGGTCTCCCCGGGGGGCTCAGGATTGGTGTTGGTGAGAGAGAGTGTGTGGCGTGCGAGGGTCTCCCCGGGGGGCTCAGGATTGGTGTTGGTGAGAGAGAGTGTGTGGCGTGCGAGGGTCTCCCCGGGGGGCTCAGGATTGGTGTTGGTGAGAGAGAGTGTGTGGCGTGCGAGGGTCTCCCCGGGGGGCTCAGGATTGGTGTTGGTTAGAGAGAGTGTGTGGCGTGCGAGGGTCTCCCCGGGGGGCTCAGGATTGGTGTTGGTGAGAGAGAGTGTGTGGCGTGCTAGGGTCTCCCCGGGGGGCTCAGGATTGGTGTTGGTGAGAGAGAGTGTGTGGCGTGCGAGGGTCTCCCCGGGGGGCTCAGGATTGGTGTTGGTGAGAGAGAGTGTGTGGCGTGCGAGGGTCTCCCCGGGGGGCTCAGGATTGGTGGTGGTGGCGAAAGAGAGAGTGTGTGGCGTGCGAGGGTCTCCCCGGGGGGCTCAGGATTGGTGTTGGTGGTGAGAGAGAGAGTGTGTGGCGTGCGAGGGTCTCCCCGGGGGGCTCAGGACTGGTGGTGGTGGCGAGAGAGAGAGTGTGTGGCGTGCGAGGGTCTCCCCGGGGGGCTCAGGACTGGTGGTGGTGGCGAGAGAGAGAGTGTGTGGCGTGCGAGGGTCTCCCCGGGGGGCTCAGGACTGGTGTTGGTGGCGAGAGAGAGAGTGTGTGGCGTGCGAGGGTCCCGCCGGGGGGCTCAGGACTGGTGGTGGCGGCGAGAGAGAGAGTGTGTGGCGTGCGAGGGTCTCCCCGGGGGGCTCAGGACTGGTGGTGGTGGCGAGAGAGAGAGAGAGTGCGTGGCGTGCGAGGGTCTCCCCGGGGGGCTCAGGACTGGTGGTGGTGGCGAGAGAGAGAGAGAGTGCGTGGCGTGCGAGGGTCTCCCCGGGGGGCTCAGGACTGGTGGTGGTGGCGAGAGAGAGAGAGAGTGCGTGGCGTGCGAGGGTCTCCCCGGGGGGCTCAGGACTGGTGGTGGTGGCGAGAGAGAGAGTGTGTGGCGTGCTAGGGTCTCCCCGGGGGGCTCAGGACTGGTGGTGGTGGTGAGAGAGAGTGTGTGGCGTGCGAGGGTCTCCCCGGGGGGCTCAGGACTGGTGGTGGTGGTGAGAGAGAGTGTGTGGCGTGCGAGGGTCTCCCCGGGGGGCTCAGGACTGGTGGTGGTGGCGAGAGAAAGAGAGAGTGTGTGGCGTGCGAGGGTCGCCCAGGGGGGCTCAGGATTGGTGGTGGGGGCGAGGGAGAGAGAGTGTGTGGCGTGCGAGGGTCTCCCCGGGGGGATCAGGACTGGTGGTGGTGGTGAGAGAGAGTGTGTGGCGTGCGAGGGTCTCCCCGGGGGGCTCAGGACTGGTGGTGGTGGTGAGAGAGAGAGTGTGTGGCGTGCGAGGGTCTCCCCGGGGGGCTCAGGACTGGTGGTGGTGGTGAGAGCGAGAGTGTGTGGCGTGCGAGGGTCTCCCCGGGGGGCTCAGGACTGGTGGTGGTGGTGAGAGAGAGAGTGTGTGGCGTGCGAGGGTCTCCCCGGGGGGCTCAGGAGAGAGAGAGTGTGGCGTGCGAGGGTCTCCCCGGGGGGCTCAGGACTGGTGGTGGTGGTGAGAGAGAGAGTGTGTGGCGTGCGAGGGTCTCCCCGGGGGGCTCAGGACTGGTGGTGGTGGCGAGAGAGAGAGTGTGTGGCGTGCGAGGGTCTCCCCGGGGGGCTCAGGACTGGTGGTGGTGGTGAGAGAGAGAGTGTGTGGCGTGCGAGGGTCTCCCCGGGGGGCTCAGGACTGGTGTTGGTGGTGAGAGAGAGTGTGTGGCGTGCGAGGGTCTCCCCGGGGGGCTCAGGACTGGTGGTGGTGGTGAGAGAGAGTGTGTGGCGTGCTAGGGTCTCCCCGGGGGGCTCAGGACTGGTGGTGGTGGTGAGAGAGAGTGTGTGGCGTGCGAGGGTCTCCCCGGGGGGCTCAGGACTGGTGTTGGTGGTGAGAGAGAGAGAGTGTGTGGCGTGCGAGGGTCTCCCCGGGGGGCTCAGGACTGGTGGTGGCGGTGAGAGAGGGAGTGTGTGGCGTGCGAGGGTCTCCCCGGGGGGCGCAGGATTGGTGGTGGTGGTGAGAGAGAGTGTGTGGCGTGCGAGGGGCCCCCCCGGGGGGCTCAGGACTGGTGGTGGTGGTGGTGGTGAGAGAGAGTGTGTGGCGTGCGAGGGTCTCCCCCGGGGGGCTCAGGACTGGTGGTGGTGGTGGTGGTGAGAGAGAGTGTGTGGCGTGCGAGGGTCTCCCCGGGGGACTCAGGACTGGGGTTGGTGGTGAGAGAGAGAGTGTGTGGCGTGCGAGGGTCTCCCCGGGGGGCTCAGGACTGGTGGTGGTGGCGAGAGAGAGAGTGTGTGGCGTGCGAGGGTCTCCCCGGGGGGCTCAGGACTGGTGGTGGTGGCGAGAGAGAGAGTGTGTGGCGTGCGAGGGTCTCCCCGGGGGGCTCAGGACTGGTGGTGGTGGCGAGAGAGAGAGTGTGTGGCGTGCGAGGGTCTCCCCGGGGGGCTCAGGACTGGTGGTGGTGGCGAGAGAGAGAGTGTGTGGCGTGCGAGGGTCTCCCCGGGGGGCTCAGGACTGGTGGTGGTGGCGAGAGAGAGAGTGTGTGGCGTGCGAGGGTCTCCCCGGGGGGCTCAGGACTGGTGTTGGTGGTGAGAGAGAGTGTGTGGCGTGCGAGGGTCTCCCCGGGGGGCTCAGGACTGGTGGTGGTGGTGAGAGAGAGAGTGTGTGGCGTGCGAGGGTCTCCCCGGGGGGCTCAGGACTGGTGGTGGTGGCGAGAGAGAGAGTGTGTGGCGTGCGAGGGTCTCCCCGGGGGACTCAGGACTGGTGGTGGTGGTGAGAGTGAGTGTGTGGCGTGCGAGGGTCTCCCCGGGGGACTCAGGACTGGTGGTGGTGGCGAGAGAGAGAGTGTGTGGCGTGCGAGGGTCTCCCCGGGGGGCTCAGGACTGGTGGTGGTGGTGGTGGTGAGAGAGAGTGTGTGGCGTGCGAGGGTCTCCCCGGGGGGCTCAGGACTGGTGGTGGTGGCGAGAGAGAGAGTGTGTGGCGTGCGAGGGTCTCCCCGGGGGGCTCAGGACTGGTGGTGGCGGCGAGAGAGAGAGAGTGTGTGGCGTGCGAGGGTCTCCCCGGGGGGCTCAGGACTGGTGGTGGTGGCGAGAGAGAGAGTGTGTGGCGTGCGAGGGTCTCCCCGGGGGGCTCAGGACTGGTGGTGGTGGCGAGAGAGAGAGTGTGTGGCGTGCGAGGGTCTCCCCGGGGGGCTCAGGACTGGTGGTGGTGGCGAGAGAGAGAGTGTGTGGCGTGCGAGGGTCTCCCCGGGGGGCTCAGGACTGGTGTTGGTGGTGAGAGAGAGAGTGTGTGGCGTGCGAGGGTCTCCCCGGGGGGCTCAGGACTGGTGGTGGTGGCGAGAGAGAGAGAGTGTGTGGCGTGCGAGGGTCTCCCCGGGGGGCTCAGGACTGGTGGTGGTGGCGAGAGAGAGAGAGTGTGTGGCGTGCGAGGGTCTCCCCGGGGGGCTCAGGACTGGTGGTGGTGGCGAGAGAGAGAGTGTGTGGCGTGCGAGGGTCTCCCCGGGGGGCTCAGGACTGGTGGTGGTGGCGAGAAGAGAGAGTGTGTGGCGTGCGAGGGTCTCCCCGGGGGGCTCAGGACTGGTGTTGGTGGTGAGAGAGAGTGTGTGGCGTGCGAGGGTCTCCCCGGGGGGCTCAGGACTGGTGGTGGTGGCGAGAGAGAGAGTGTGTGGCGTGCGAGGGTCTCCCCGGGGGGCTCAGGACTGGTGTTGGTGGCGAGAAGAGAGAGTGTGTGGCGTGCGAGGGTCTCCCCGGGGGGCTCAGGACTGGTGGTGGTGGCGAGAAGAGAGAGTGTGTGGCGTGCGAGGGTCTCCCCGGGGGGCTCAGGACTGGTGGTGGTGGCGAGAAGAGAGAGTGTGTGGCGTGCGAGGGCCCGCCCGGGGGGCTCAGGACTGGTGGTGGTGGCGAGAAGAGAGAGTGTGTGGCGTGCGAGGGTCTCCCCGGGGGGCTCAGGACTGGTGGTGGTGGCGAGAGAGAGAGTGTGTGGCGTGCGAGGGTCTCCCCGGGGGGCTCAGGACTGGTGTTGGTGGCGAGAGAGAGAGAGTGTGTGGCGTGCGAGGGTCTCCCCGGGGGGCTCAGGACTGGTGGTGGTGGCGAGAGAGAGAGAGTGTGTGGCGTGCGAGGGTCTCCCCGGGGGGCTCAGGACTGGTGGTGGTGGCGAGAGAGAGAGTGTGTGGCGTGCGAGGGTCTCCCCGGGGGACTCAGGACTGGTGGTGGTGGCGAGAGAGAGAGTGTGTGGCGTGCGAGGGTCTCCCCGGGGGGCTCAGGACTGGTGGTGGTGGCGAGAGAGAGAGAGTGTGTGGCGTGCGAGGGTCTCCCCGGGGGGCTCAGGACTGGTGGTGGTGGTGAGAGAGAGTGTGTGGCGTGCGAGGGTCTCCCCGGGGGGCTCAGGACTGGTGGTGGTGGTGAGAGAGAGAGTGTGTGGCGTGCGAGGGTCTCCCCGGGGGACTCAGGACTGGTGGTGGTGGCGAGAAGAGAGAGTGTGTGGCGTGCGAGGGTCTCCCCGGGGGGCTCAGGACTGGTGGTGGTGGCGAGAAGAGAGAGTGTGTGGCGTGCGAGGGTCTCCCCGGGGGACTCAGGATTGGTGTTGGTGGTGAGAGAGAGAGTGTGTGGCGTGCGAGGGTCTCCCCGGGGGGCTCAGGACTGGTGTTGGTGGTGAGAGAGAGTGTGTGGCGTGCGAGGGTCTCCCCGGGGGACTCAGGACTGGTGGTGGTGGCGAGAAGAGAGAGTGTGTGGCGTGCGAGGGTCTCCCCGGGGGGCTCAGGACTGGTGGTGGTGGCGAGAAGAGAGAGTGTGTGGCGTGCGAGGGTCTCCCCGGGGGGCTCAGGACTGGTGGTGGTGGCGAGAAGAGAGAGTGTGTGGCGTGCGAGGGTCTCCCCGGGGGGCTCAGGACTGGTGGTGGTGGCGAGAGAGAGAGTGTGTGGCGTGCGAGGGTCTCCCCGGGGGGCTCAGGACTGGTGGTGGTGGCGAGAAGAGAGAGTGTGTGGCGTGCGAGGGTCTCCCCGGGGGGCTCAGGACTGGTGGTGGTGGCGAGAAGAGAGAGTGTGTGGCGTGCGAGGGTCTCCCCGGGGGGCTCAGGACTGGTGGTGGTGGTGAGAGAGAGTGTGTGGCGTGCGAGGGTCTCCCCGGGGGGCTCAGGACTGGTGTTGGTGGTGAGAGAGAGTGTGTGGCGTGCGAGGGTCTCCCCGGGGGGCTCAGGACTGGTGTTGGTGGTGAGAGAGAGTGTGTGGCGTGCGAGGGTCTCCCCGGGGGGCTCAGGACTGGTGTTGGTGGTGAGAGAGAGTGTGTGGCGTGCGAGGGTCTCCCCGGGGGGCTCAGGACTGGTGGTGGTGGTGAGAGAGAGTGTGTGGCGTGCGAGGGTCTCCCCGGGGGGCTCAGGACTGGTGGTGGTGGCGAGAAGAGAGAGTGTGTGGCGTGCGAGGGTCTCCCCGGGGGGCTCAGGATTGGTGTTGGTGGTGGTGAGAGAGAGTGTGTGGCGTGCGAGGGTCTCCCCGGGGGGCTCAGGACTGGTGGTGGTGGCGAGAGAGAGAGTGTGTGGCGTGCGAGGGTCTCCCCGGGGGGCTCAGGACTGGTGGTGGTGGTGAGAGAGAGAGTGTGTGGCGTGCGAGGGTCTCCCCGGGGGGCTCAGGACTGGTGGTGGTGGCGAGAAGAGAGAGTGTGTGGCGTGCGAGGGTCTCCCCGGGGGGCTCAGGACTGGTGGTGGTGGCGAGAGAGAGAGTGTGTGGCGTGCGAGGGTCTCCCCGGGGGACTCAGGACTGGCGGTGGTGGTGGTGAGAGAGAGTGTGTGGCGTGCGAGGGTCTCCCCGGGGGGCTCAGGACTGGTGGTGAGAGAGCGTGTGTGGCGTGCGAGGGTCTCCCCGGGGGGCTCAGGACTGGTGGTGGTGGCGAGAGAGAGAGTGTGTGGCGTGCGAGGGTCTCCCCGGGGGGCTCAGGACTGGTGGTGGTGGCGAGAGAGAGAGTGTGTGGCGTGCGAGGGTCTCCCCGGGGGGCTCAGGACTGGTGGTGGTGGCGAGAAGAGAGAGTGTGTGGCGTGCGAGGGTCTCCCCGGGGGGCCCAGGACTGGTGGTGGTGGCGAGAAGAGAGAGTGCGTGGCGTGCTAGGGTCTCCCCGGGGGGCTCAGGACTGGTGGTGGTGGCGAGAAGAGAGAGTGTGTGGCGTGCGAGGGTCTCCCCGGGGGACTCAGGACTGGTGGTGGTGGCGAGAAGAGAGAGTGTGTGGCGTGCGAGGGTCTCCCCGGGGGGCTCAGGACTGGTGGTGGTGGCGAGAAGAGAGAGTGTGTGGCGTGCGAGGGTCTCCCCGGGGGGCTCAGGACTGGTGGTGGTGGCGAGAGAGAGAGTGTGTGGCGTGCGAGGGTCTCCCCGGGGGGCTCAGGACTGGTGTTGGTGGTGAGAGAGAGTGTGTGGCGTGCGAGGGTCTCCCCGGGGGGCTCAGGACTGGTGTTGGTGGTGAGAGAGAGTGTGTGGCGTGCGAGGGTCTCCCCGGGGGGCTCAGGACTGGTGGTGGTGGCGAGAAGAGAGAGTGTGTGGCGTGCGAGGGTCTCCCCGGGGGGCTCAGGACTGGTGGTGGTGGCGAGAAGAGAGAGTGTGTGGCGTGCGAGGGTCTCCCCGGGGGGCTCAGGACTGGTGGTGGTGGCGAGAAGAGAGAGTGTGTGGCGTGCGAGGGTCTCCCCGGGGGGCTCAGGACTGGTGGTGGTGGCGAGAAGAGAGAGTGTGTGGCGTGCGAGGGTCTCCCCGGGGGGCTCAGGACTGGTGGTGGTGGCGAGAAGAGAGAGTGTGTGGCGTGCGAGGGTCTCCCCGGGGGGCTCAGGACTGGTGGTGGTGGCGAGAAGAGAGAGTGTGTGGCGTGCGAGGGTCTCCCCGGGGGGCTCAGGACTGGTGGTGGTGGCGAGAAGAGAGAGTGTGTGGCGTGCGAGGGTCTCCCCGGGGGGCTCAGGACTGGTGGTGGTGGCGAGAAGAGAGTGTGTGTGGCGTACGAGGGTCTCCCCGGGGGGCTCAGGACTGGTGGTGGTGGCGAGAAGAGAGAGTGTGTGGCGTGCGAGGGTCTCCCCGGGGGGCTCAGGACTGGTGGTGGTGGCGAGAAGAGAGAGTGTGTGGCGTGCGAGGGTCTCCCCGGGGGGCTCAGGACTGGTGGTGGTGGCGAGAAGAGAGAGTGTGTGGCGTGCGAGGGTCTCCCCGGGGGGCTCAGGACTCATGTGTGGCGTGCGAGGGTCTCCCCGGGGGGCTCAGGACTGGTGGTGGTGGCGAGAGAGAGAGTGTGTGGCGTGCGAGGGTCTCCCCGGGGGGCTCAGGACTGGTGGTGGTGGCGAGAAGAGAGAGTGTGTGGCGTGCGAGGGTCTCCCCGGGGGGCTCAGGACTGGTGGTGGTGGCGAGAGAGAGAGTGTGTGGCGTGCGAGGGTCTCCCCGGGGGGCTCAGGACTGGTGGTGGTGGCGAGAAGAGAGAGTGTGTGGCGTGCGAGGGTCTCCCCGGGGGGCTCAGGACTGGTGGTGGTGGCGGGAAGAGAGAGTGTGTGGCGTGCGAGGAGCTCCCCGGGGGGCTCAGGACTGGTGGTGGTGGCGAGAAGAGAGAGTGTGTGGCGTGCGAGGGTCTCCCCGGGGGGCTCAGGACTGGTGGTGGTGGCGAGAAGAGAGAGTGTGTGGCGTGCGAGGGTCTCCCCGGGGGGCTCAGGACTGGTGGTGGTGGCGAGAGAGAGAGTGTGTGGCGTGCGAGGGTCTCCCCGGGGGGCTCAGGACTGGTGGTGGTGGCGAGAGAGAGAGTGTGTGGCGTGCGAGGGTCTCCCCGGGGGGCTCAGGATCGGTGTTGGTGGTGAGAGAGAGTGTGTGGCGTGCGAGGGTCTCCCCGGGGGGCTCAGGACTGGTGGTGGTGGCGAGAGAGAGAGTGTGTGGCGTGCGAGGGTCTCCCCGGGGGGCTCAGGACTGGTGGTGGTGGTGAGAGAGAGAGTGTGTGGCGTGCGAGGGTCTCCCCGGGGGGCTCAGGACTGGTGGTGGTGGTGAGAGAGAGAGTGTGTGGCGTGCGAGGGTCTCCCCGGGGGGCTCAGGACTGGTGGTGGTGGTGGTGAGAGAGAGAGTGTGTGGCGTGCGAGGGTCTCCCCGGGGGACTCAGGATTGGTGTTGGTGGTGAGAGAGAGAGTGTGTGGCGTGCGAGGGTCTCCCCGGGGGGCTCAGGACTGGTGGTGGTGGCGAGAGAGAGAGTGTGTGGCGTGCGAGGGTCTCCCCGGGGGGCTCAGGACTGGTGGTGGTGGTGAGAGAGAGAGTGTGTGGCGTGCGAGGGTCTCCCCGGGGGGCTCAGGACTGGTGGTGGTGGTGAGAGAGAGAGTGTGTGGCGTGCGAGGGTCTCCCCGGGGGGCTCAGGATTGGTGTTGGTGGTGAGAGAGAGAGTGTGTGGCGTGCGAGGGTCTCCCCGGGGGGCTCAGGACTGGTGGTGGTGGTGAGAGAGAGAGTGTGTGGCGTGCGAGGGTCTCCCCGGGGGGCTCAGGACTGGTGGTGGTGGTGAGAGAGAGAGGAGTGTGTGGCGTGCGAGGGTCTCCCCGGGGGGCTCAGGACTGGTGGTGGTGGTGAGAGAGAGTGTGTGGCGTGCGAGGGTCTCCCCGGGGGGCTCAGGACTGGTGGTGGTGGCGAGAGAGAGAGTGTGTGGCGTGCGAGGGTCTCCCCGGGGGGCTCAGGACTGGTGGTGGTGGCGAGAGAGAGAGTGTGTGGCGTGCGAGGGTCTCCCCGGGGGGCTCAGGACTGGTGGTGGTGGCGAGAGAGAGAGTGTGTGGCGTGCGAGGGTCTCCCCGGGGGGCTCAGGACTGGTGGTGGTGGCGAGAGAGAGAGTGTGTGGCGTGCGAGGGTCTCCCCGGGGGGCTCAGGACTGGTGGTGGTGGCGAGAGAGAGAGAGTGTGTGGCGTGCGAGGGTCTCCCCGGGGGGCTCAGGACTGGTGGTGGTGGTGAGAGAGAGAGTGTGTGGCGTGCGAGGGTCTCCCCGGGGGGCTCAGGACTGGTGGTGGTGGCGAGAGAGAGAGGAGTGTGTGGCGTGCGAGGGTCTCCCCGGGGGGCTCAGGACTGGTGGTGGTGGCGAGAGAGAGAGTGTGTGGCGTGCGAGGGTCTCCCCGGGGGGCTCAGGACTGGTGGTGGTGGTGGCGAGAGAGAGAGTGTGTGGCGTGCGAGGGTCTCCCCGGGGGGCTCAGGACTGGTGGTGGTGGCGAGAGAGAGAGAGTGTGTGGCGTGCGAGGGTCTCCCCGGGGGGCTCAGGACTGGTGGTGGTGGCGAGAGAGAGAGAGTGTGTGGCGTGCGAGGGTCTCCCCGGGGGGCTCAGGACTGGTGGTGGTGGCGAGAGAGAGAGGAGTGTGTGGCGTGCGAGGGTCTCCCCGGGGGGCTCAGGACTGGTGGTGGTGGTGGCGAGAGAGAGAGTGCGTGGCGTGCGAGGGTCTCCCCGGGGGGCTCAGGACTGGTGTTGGTGGTGAGAGAGAGTGTGTGGCGTGCGAGGGTCTCCCCGGGGGGCTCAGGACTGGTGGTGGTGGCGAGAGAGAGAGTGTGTGGCGTGCGAGGGTCTCCCCGGGGGGCTCAGGACTGGTGGTGGTGGTGAGAGAGAGAGTGTGTGGCGTGCGAGGGTCTCCCCGGGGGGCTCAGGACTGGTGGTGGTGGTGAGAGAGAGTGTGTGGCGTGCGAGGGTCTCCCCGGGGGACTCAGGACTGGTGGTGGTGGCGAGAGAGAGAGTGTGTGGCGTGCGAGGGTCTCCCCGGGGGGCTCAGGACTGGTGGTGGTGGCGAGAGAGAGAGTGTGTGGCGTGCGAGGGTCTCCCCGGGGGGCTCAGGACTGGTGGTGGTGGTGAGAGAGAGAGAGTGTGGCGTGCGAGGGTCTCCCCGGGGGGCTCAGGACTGGTGTTGGGGGTGGTGAGAGAGAGAGTGTGTGGCGTGCGAGGGTCTCCCCGGGGGACTCAGGACTGGTGGTGGTGGTGGTGAGAGAGAGAGTGTGTGGCGTGCGAGGGTCTCCCCGGGGGGCTCAGGACTGGTGTTGGTGGTGGTGAGAGAGAGAGTGTGTGGCGTGCGAGGGTCTCCCCGGGGGGCTCAGGACTGGTGGTGGTGGCGAGAGAGAGAGTGTGTGGCGTGCGAGGGTCTCCCCGGGGGGCTCAGGACTGGTGGTGGTGGTGAGAGAGAGTGTGTGGCGTGCGAGGGTCTCCCCGGGGGGCTCAGGACTGGTGGTGGTGGTGAGAGAGAGTGTGTGGCGTGCGAGGGTCTCCCCGGGGGGCTCAGGACTGGTGGTGGTGGTGAGAGAGAGTGTGTGGCGTGCGAGGGTCTCCCCGGGGGGCTCAGGACTGGTGGTGGTGGTGAGAGAGAGTGTGTGGCGTGCGAGGGTCTCCCCGGGGGGCTCAGGACTGGTGGTGGTGGTGAGAGAGAGTGTGTGGCGTGCGAGGGTCTCCCCGGGGGGCTCAGGACTGGTGGTGGTGGTGAGAGAGAGTGTGTGGCGTGCGAGGGTCTCCCCGGGGGGCTCAGGACTGGTGGTGGTGGTGAGAGAGAGAGTGTGTGGCGTGCGAGGGTCTCCCCGGGGGGCTCAGGACTGGTGGTGGTGGCGAGAAGAGAGAGTGTGTGGCGTGCGAGGGTCTCCCCGGGGGGCTCAGGACTGGTGGTGGTGGCGAGAAGAGAGAGTGTGTGGCGTGCGAGGGTCTCCCCGGGGGGCTCAGGACTGGTGGTGGTGGCGAGAGAGAGAGGAGTGTGTGGCGTGCGAGGGTCTCCCCGGGGGGCTCAGGACTGGTGGTGGTGGCGAGAAGAGAGAGTGTGTGGCGTGCGAGGGTCTCCCCGGGGGGCTCAGGACTGGTGGTGGTGGCGAGAAGAGAGAGTGTGTGGCGTGCGAGGGTCTCCCCGGGGGGCTCAGGACTGGTGGTGGTGGTGAGAGAGAGAGTGTGTGGCGTGCGAGGGTCTCCCCGGGGGGCTCAGGACTGGTGGTGGTGGTGAGAGAGAGAGTGTGTGGCGTGCGAGGGTCTCCCCGGGGGGCTCAGGACTGGTGGGGGTGGTGGCGAGAGAGAGAGTGTGTGGCGTGCGAGGGTCTCCCCGGGGGGCTCAGGACTGGTGTTGGTGGTGAGAGAGAGAGTGTGTGGCGTGCGAGGGTCTCCCCGGGGGGCTCAGGACTGGTGGTGGTGGTGAGAGAGAGTGTGTGGCGTGCGAGGGTCTCCCCGGGGGGCTCAGGACTGGTGTTGGTGGTGAGAGAGAGAGTGTGGCGTGCTAGGGTCTCCCCGGGGGGCTCAGGACTGGTGTTGGTGGTGAGAGAGAGAGTGTGTGGCGTGCGAGGGTCTCCCCGGGGGGCTCAGGACTGGTGGTGGTGGCGAGAGAGAGAGTGTGTGGCGTGCGAGGGTCTCCCCGGGGGGCTCAGGACTGGTGGTGGTGGTGAGAGAGAGAGTGTGGCGTGCTAGGGTCTCCCCGGGGGGCTCAGGATTGGTGTTGGTGGTGAGAGAGAGAGTGTGTGGCGTGCGAGGGTCTCCCCGGGGGGCTCAGGACTGGTGGTGGTGGTGAGAGAGAGAGTGTGTGGCGTGCGAGGGTCTCCCCGGGGGGCTCAGGATCGGTGGCGGTGGTGAGAGAGAGAGAGTGTGTGTGGCGTGCGAGGGTCTCCCCGGGGGGCTCAGGACTGGTGGTGGTGGCGAGAAGAGAGAGTGTGTGGCGTGCGAGGGTCTCCCCGGGGGGCTCAGGACTGGTGGTGGTGGCGAGAGAGAGAGAGAGTGTGTGGCGTGCGAGGGTCTCCCCGGGGGGCTCAGGACTGGTGGTGGTGGCGAGAGAGAGAGTGTGTGGCGTGCGAGGGTCTCCCCGGGGGGCTCAGGACTGGTGTTGGTGGTGAGAGAGAGAGTGTGTGGCGTGCGAGGGTCTCCCCGGGGGGCTCAGGACTGGTGTTGGTGGTGAGAGAGAGAGTGTGTGGCGTGCGAGGGTCTCCCCGGGGGGCTCAGGACTGGTGGTGGTGGTGAGAGAGAGTGTGTGGCGTGCGAGGGTCTCCCCGGGGGGCTCAGGACTGGTGTTGGTGGTGAGAGAGAGTGTGTGGCGTGCGAGGGTCTCCCCGGGGGGCTCAGGACTGGTGGTGGTGGTGAGAGAGAGTGTGTGGCGTGCGAGGGTCTCCCCGGGGGGCTCAGGACTGGTGTTGGTGGTGAGAGAGAGTGTGTGGCGTGCGAGGGTCTCCCCGGGGGGCTCAGGACTGGTGTTGGTGGTGAGAGAGAGAGTGTGTGGCGTGCGAGGGTCTCCCCGGGGGGCTCAGGACTGGTGTTGGTGGTGAGAGAGAGAGTGTGTGGCGTGCGAGGGTCTCCCCGGGGGGCTCAGGACTGGTGGTGGTGGTGAGAGAGAGTGTGTGGCGTGCGAGGGTCTCCCCGGGGGGCTCAGGACTGGTGGTGGTGGTGGTGAGAGAGAGTGTGTGGCGTGCGAGGGTCTCCCCGGGGGGCTCAGGACTGGTGTTGGTGGTGAGAGAGAGAGTGTGTGGCGTGCGAGGGTCTCCCCGGGGGGCTCAGGACTGGTGTTGGTGGTGAGAGAGAGAGTGTGTGGCGTGCGAGGGTCTCCCCGGGGGGCTCAGGACTGGTGTTGGTGGTGAGAGAGAGAGTGTGTGGCGTGCGAGGGTCTCCCCGGGGGGCTCAGGACTGGTGTTGGTGGTGAGAGAGAGAGTGTGTGGCGTGCGAGGGTCTCCCCGGGGGGCTCAGGACTGGTGTTGGTGGTGAGAGAGAGTGTGTGGCGTGCGAGGGTCTCCCCGGGGGGCTCAGGACTGGTGGTGGTGGTGAGAGAGAGTGTGTGGCGTGCGAGGGTCTCCCCGGGGGGCTCAGGACTGGTGGTGGTGGTGAGAGAGAGTGTGTGGCGTGCGAGGGTCTCCCCGGGGGGCTCAGGACTGGTGGTGGTGGTGAGAGAGAGTGTGTGGCGTGCGAGGGTCTCCCCGGGGGGCTCAGGACTGGTGGTGGTGGTGAGAGAGAGTGTGTGGCGTGCGAGGGTCTCCCCGGGGGGCTCAGGACTGGTGTTGGTGGTGAGAGAGAGAGTGTGTGGCGTGCGAGGGTCTCCCCGGGGGGCTCAGGACTGGTGTTGGTGGTGAGAGAGAGAGTGTGTGGCGTGCTAGGGTCTCCCCGGGGGGCTCAGGACTGGTGTTGGTGGTGAGAGAGAGAGTGTGTGGCGTGCTAGGGTCTCCCCGGGGGGCTCAGGACTGGTGTTGGTGGTGAGAGAGAGAGTGTGTGGCGTGCTAGGGTCTCCCCGGGGGGCTCAGGACTGGTGTTGGTGGTGAGAGAGAGAGTGTGTGGCGTGCGAGGGTCTCCCCGGGGGGCTCAGGACTGGTGGTGGTGGTGAGAGAGAGAGTGTGTGGCGTGCGAGGGTCTCCCCGGGGGGCTCAGGACTGGTGGTGGTGGTGAGAGAGAGAGTGTGTGGCGTGCGAGGGGCGGAGTCCGGACCAGCCGCGCGCCGATTCTGTCGCCCGGAAACTTATTTTCGGCTTCAAAATATACCGGCGTTATTGGGTTAAGACAAATTCGTGCAAAAAAAGACTAAAATATGGTCACCGTCGGGGATCGAACCCGTGTCTGGCGACCGTGGTAACCTTTGCACCACGGATTCATGAAATAATTTAGGAATTTAGTTGTTTGCATATATATATATATATATTATATATATATGTATGTATGTATGTATTGGTTATGTTGTATATATTGGTTATGCTACATATGTGGTATGTGTGAATTCATGGGTTTTTGTCTCTCTCGCAATGTAGTCTATGCAATCTATTTTTATGCTTCAATAATTTAACAATATAGTTCTTAAATACATTTTATTATCATTGTTGCAATACGGAGTGCACATTCATAAAATTATCTATGTCTAGCATGAG
The DNA here is from genome assembly GCF_042767895.1 of Penaeus vannamei. Taxonomy (NCBI): domain Eukaryota; kingdom Metazoa; phylum Arthropoda; class Malacostraca; order Decapoda; family Penaeidae; genus Penaeus; species Penaeus vannamei. The sequence goes on along the minus strand of NC_091584.1, from coordinate 20,302,104 downwards.
TTATAATTAATAGAAACCAGAAAATAAAGGACGGTCTCTGAATTGCCCTCATGAGATGCGGAAAGCAATACTGGAATCTTACACTTGTTCAACCTAACTCTGCATCGGTAATGGTATGGAATAATTGCCTGAAACTATTTTACGCGATGTCAAGCGTTAATTAAGCCATTTCCTTGTTGTTTCTTCGATAAGTACAAATGGCCCGCGTGTCCACAACTAAGGCTATATCCGTCCTTCTCTCACTGTTATAAAATTATTTTCTAAAAATGATTTGTTCTGTGGCTACAAATGCACGGAGACAAGACAAGCGATCGTGACAATGATAATTTAGGATCAAACTCATTCATAATTACTGCCTGTGTATTAAGATTTCATGAATATCTGGGGGGTTATTATTATCATTATAACCAATATCATGTCATCACTTTTATCACCATTATTGTCATTACCTTTGTATATTATCATGGCTGTAATAATCTTACCATTATCAGTATTATTAGTATTTGTGTGTGTGTGTGTGTGTGTGTGTGTGTGTGTGTGTGTGTGTGTGTGTGTGTGTGTGTGTGTGTGTGTGTACGTACCTGGTGAATTGCAAAACATTTATATAGAACACTTAAGCCGTTTCCTGCTTGCTCACTGCAGTTTCCTCTTCGAGAAGAACTAATGGCCGCCGCGCCTTCAGAGCTGACGCGATGACAACAAAGGTTGGGCGAACCACGTGTGTTATAGTTTACTCATTATATGGTCCAGATTATTACAGTAGTCATATTTTATTGCAACAGCGAATTATAAAATATAGGTATATTAGTATAAAGATATTAGTTCCAGATAATACTGATATTGCTACTAATGGCGAAGATAATTACAATTATGATAAAGAATGGTAATAACTAGTAATGCTGATAAAAGTGATATGTTAATGACGATTATGATAATAAAGATAGTCCAAAACATACTGCTGTCAGTAATAATAACCATAACAGAAAAATGTTAGAGAAAGAGAAAGAATAACAGAGAAAAAGAGGGAAGAGAGGGTTGGGGAGGACTGAAGGGAGAGATAGAGGGGTGTTACTGAGAAAAAGAAAAAAAAAAGAGCGTGTCAGTGAAGGAAGGAGAGAGAGAGAGAGACAAAGGGGGTGGGGGTGAAGAGGGAGAGAAAGGAGTCACTTTTCGTTATTTGAATTTTAGTTTTCGCAGCCAGTTTGTCTTAACTCTCACCCTCTTTTCACACACACACACACACACACACACACACACACACACACACACACACACACACACACACACACACACACACACACACACACACAAAGCGTAAACAGATCAGCAAAACAAACCATAAAAGAAAATAATGGATAAAAGAAAATAATAGATAAATAACAATAACTGTAAAGTAAGAGGGTAGAGGCAGATAAGCGACCAGAAAGAAAGATGGAAATATTGATTTATACAAATTTAGAGTTAAAGGAATTCGTGCACAGAAGTGAAAATAATTAATTTTAGTCTCCGTCGGGAATCGAACCCGAGTCTGTCGCTTAAAAGGCGCCTGTCCCACCCACTACACGACACGGATATACAATATTTGTGAAATTGAGTTTTACTTGATTTGCATAGTGCTTACGTAGGTTATGCTACATGTATTGCGTGAATTTATGTCTCATTTCATGTGTCTTTAGGTCTGACACTCACTACTAATACTAAATATGATGGGAAAGGTAATTACATTCATGATAATAAATTGTAATTACAATAATAGTGAAAAAAAATATATGGTATTGGTTATGATGATAATACTGCTGCCAGTAAACATAACCATAGCTGTTAAAGAAATAAAGAGAATGAGTGAGAGGAGGAAGGAAAAGGAAAAGGAGATGGGAGAGAGGGGGAGAAGGAGAAAGAGAGGGGGAGAGGAGGGTCACTGAGATATAGAAAGAGAGATAGTGTGTTAGCAAGGGAAGAAGAGAGAGGATAAAGGGGGGTGGGGGTGGAGAGTGAGAGAAAAGTCATTTTTCGTATTTCAACCTTCAAGAGGACAATGCCATATAAACAACCAGAAAGAAAGATTAACATGTTGATGAGTGTGTAAGCAAATTTAGATATTTAAAAAAAATCGTGCTTAAAAATCCTAACACTATGGTCTCCGTCAGGGACTGAACCCGAGTCTGTCGCTTCAAAGGAGACCGCGCTAGCCACTGCACCACGGAGACAAAATATCTCAGAAATTTAGTTGGATTATACTTGCATAGTGTTTATGTAGGTTATGCTACATATGTTATGTGAAAATTCATGCCATGTTTGTTTCTCTCTCTTTCTCTCTCAATGTAGTATTTGCAATGTATGTATATGCTTCAATGATTTAATAATATAGTTCTTAAATAATACATTTTACTATCTTTGGAACAATACGGAGTGTACAATCTTAAAATTATCTATACCATTGGTTAAAATTAATAGAAATTGGTAAATAAAGGACTGTCTCGTGGAATGCGGAAATCAATACTGGAATATTACATTTGTTCAGGATAACTCCGCATCGGTAATGGAATAGAATACTTGCCATTCACTATTTCATGTGGTTTGAAACGTTAATTAAGCCGCTTCCTCCTTGCTTACCGCAGTTTTTCTTCGACAAGTCCAAATGGCCCCCGCGCCTTCACAACTGCCCTGCTCTCCTCTCACTTTTATCAAATTCTTTTCTAAAAGTGAATTGTTCTGTGGGCCCAAATGCACGTAGACAAGACAGGTGATTGTGATGAAGATGATTTAGGATTGAACTTGTTCAAATTTGCCGCTAGTGTATAAAGAGAAAGACTGAGAGCGAGAGTAAGTGGTCTATAAACATATACAGTTCAACATGTATGCATACACAGGGGCACATTAACTATGATGATAATAATACTGCTGCTAGTAATAACCATAGCGGGAAAAGAAAGAGAATGAGTGAGAGGAGGGGGAGAAGGGGGGGGATTACTGAGATATAGACAGAGAATGGTAGCGTTAGTAAAGGAAGGGGAGAGAGAGAGAGAGAGAGAGGGGGGGGGGGAGTCTACTTCATAAGATGACGCGGAGAAAATAATATGAATAATGAAAAATAAATAAGATAACACATATGACTATTAAAAATATATAAATACATAACCAGAGAGAGAGAGAGAGAGAGAAGGATGACTTCTCAGTATCGTGTTACTTTTACCCTAGGGGCTAGGATCATGGGTACTGACAAAGACGAGCACCAGTCACAGACCCAAATCAGGTCATGTAAGGGGGGGGGGGGGGGGGTTATGTGGGCAGGACAAAGAAGAGGGGTGGGGGGGGGGGGGTTGCGTCATGTTCGTTCATAAGTTGGGGAGGTGAATTTTGACATCTTTATCAACTCCTTTTACTTTCAACTTTTTGTTGTGTTGTTGTCTTTTCTAACAGTAAATTGTTCTGTGGCTACAAATGGACGCAGAAGAGCAATTGTAAAAGAAAAGATTAGATTTTGTAGGATTAAGCGCATTCAAATTGGCTGTCAAATGGAGAACTAGTGAGAGCGAAATTGTGGTTTGTATGTCTATTCATGTATGTTTGTATGTGTCTTTTATATGTATGGACGCGCGTGCGCACACGCACACACACACACACACACACACACACACACACACACACACACACACACACACACACACACACACACACACACATACACACACATATGAGACACCTAAAAAAAAAGTGCCGTGCGTCCCCGCGCGGGCGGATTTAGCCGCCCGGAAACTTATTTTCGGCTTCAAAATATACCGGCGTTACTGGGTTAAGACAAATTCGCGCATAAAAAAAGACTAAAATATGGTCTCCGTCGGGGATCGAACCCGCGTCTGGCGACCGTGGTAACCACTGCACCGCGGATTCATGAAATAATTTAGGAATTTAGTTGTATTATGTTTGCATAGTGTTTATGTTGGTCATGCTACATATGTGGTATGTGTGAATTCATGGGTTTTTATGTCTCTCAATGTATATACAATCTATTTTTATGCTTCAATAATTTAACAATATAGTTCTTAAATAATACATTTTATTATCATTGTTGCAATACGGAGTGCACATTCATAGAATGATCTATGTCTAGTATGGGTTAAAATTAATAGAAACGAAAATAAAGGACGGTCTCTAAATTGCCCTCATGAGATGCGGAAAGCAATACTGGAATCTTACACTTGTTCAACCTAACTCTGCATCGGTCATGGTATGGAATAATTGCCTGAAACTATTTAACGCGGTGTCAAACGTTAATTGAGCCGTTTCCTCCTTGGCTACGGCAGTTTTTTCTTCGACAAGTACAAATGGCCCGCGTGTCTTCGCAACTAAGGCTATATCCGTCCTTCTCTCACTATTATAAAATTCTTTTCTAAAAATGATTTGTTCTGTAGCTACAAATGCACGCAGACAAGACAAGCGATCGTGGCAATGATAATTTAGGATCAAACTCATTCATAATTACTGCCTGTGTATTAAGATTTCATGAATATCTGGGGGGTTATTATTATCATTATAACCAATATCATGTCATCACTTTTATCACCATTATTGTCATTACCTTTGTATATTACCATGGCTGTAATAATCTTACCATCATTATCAATATTATTAGTATTACTAGTTGTGTGTGTGTGTGTGTGTGTGTGTGTGTGTGTGTGTGTGTGTGTGTGTGTGTGTGTGTGTGTGTGTGTGTGTGTGTGTGTGTGCATACCTGGTGAATTGCAAAACACATTTACCTAGAACATTTAAGCCGTTTCCTGCTTGCTTACTGCAGTTTAATCTTCGAGAAGAACAAATGGCCGCCGCGCCTTCACAGCTGACGCGATGACAACAAAGGTTGGGCGAACCACGTGTGCAGATAAAATACTTCCATTGTGTTATATTTTACTCATTATATGGTTCAGATCATTGCAGTAGTCATCATATTTTATTGCAACAGCGAATTATAAAATATAGAGATATTAGTATAAAGATATTAGTTCCAGATGATACTGATATTACTAATGATGGCAAAGATAATTACAATTATGATAAAGAATGGTAATAACTAATAATGCTGATAAAAGTGGACATGATGTTAATGACGATTATGATAATAAAGATAGTCCAAAACATACTGCTGTCAGTAATAATAACCATAACAGAAAAAAGTTAAAGTGAGAAAGAGAAAGAATAACAGAGAAAAAGAGGGAAGAGAGGGAGAGTTGGGGAGGACTGAGGGGAGAGATAGAAGGGTGTTACTGAGAAATAAAGAAAAAGAAAGAGCGTGTCAGTGAAGGAAGGAGCGAGAGAGACAAAGGGGTGGGGGTGAAGAGGGAGAGAAAGGAGTGTCACTTTTCGTTACTTGAATTTTAGTTTTCGCAGCCGTTTGTCTTTTAACGCTCACCCTCTTTTCGCACACACACAAATAAGCGTAAACAGATCAGCAAAACAAACCATAAAAGAATAGATAAAAGAAAATAATAGATAACAATAACTGTAAAGTAAGAGGATAGAGGCAGATAAGCGACCAGAAAGAAAAATGGAAATATTGATTTATACAAATTTAGAGTTAAACGAATTCGTGCACAGAAGTGAAAATAATTAATTTTAGTCTCCGTCGGGAATCGAACCCGAGTCTGTCGCTTAAAAGGCGCCTGTCCCACCCACTACACGACACAGACATACAATATTTGTGAAATTGAGTTTTACTTGATTTGCATAGTGCTTACGTAGGTTATGCTACATGTATTGGGTGAATTTGTCTCAATTCATGTGTCTTTAGGTCTGTGACACACTACTAATACTAAAAATGATGGGAAAGATAATTACATTCATGATAATAAATTGTAATTACAATAATAGTGAAAAAAAATATATGGTATTGGTTATGATGATAATACTACTGCCAGTAAACATAACCATAGCTGTTAAAGAAATAAAGAGAATGAGTGAGAGGAGGAAGGAAAAGGAAAAAGAGATGGGAGAGAGGGGGAGAAGGAGAAAGAGAGAGGGAGAGGAGAGTCACTGAGATACAGAACTAGAGAGTGTGTTAGCAAGGGAAGAAGAGAGAGGAGAAAGGGGGGGGTGGGGGTGGAGAGTGAGAGAAAAGTCATTTTTCGTATTTCAGCCTTCAAGAGGATAATGCCATATAAACAACCAGAAAGAAAGATTGAAATGTTGATGAGTGTGTAAGCAATTTTAGATATTAAAAAAAATCGTGCTTAAAAATCCTACCACTATGGTCTCCGTCAGGAACTGAACCCGAGTCTGTCGCTTCAAAGGAGACCGCGCTAGCCACTGCATCAAAGAGACAAAATATCTCTGAAATTTAGTTGGATTATAGTTGCATAGTCTTTATGTAGGTTATGCAACATATGTTATGTGTGAATTCATGTGTTATGTTTGTTTCTCTCTCTCTCTCTCAATGTAGTCTTTGCAATTTATATGCTTCAATTATTTAATAATATAGTTCTTAAATAATACATTTTACTATCTTTGGAACAATACGGAGTGTACATTCTTAAAATTATCTATATCTACCATGGGTTAAAATTAATAGAAATTGGTAAATAAATGACTGTCTCTAAATTGACCTCATGGGATGCGGAAATAAATAGTGGAATATTACATTTGTTCAGGATAACTCCGCATCGGTAATGGAATAGAATACTTGCCATTCACTATTTCATGTGGTTTGAAACGTTAATTAAGCCGCTTCCTCATTGCTTACCGCAGTTTTTTCTTCGACAAGTCCAAATGGCCTCCGCGCCTTCACAACTGCCCTGCTCTCCTCTCACCTTTATCAAATTCTTTTCGAAAAGTGAATTGTTCTGTGGGTCCAAATGCACGTAGACAAGACAGGTGATTGTGATGAAGATGATTTAGGATTGAACTCGTTTAAATGTGCTGCTAGTGTATAAAATGTTTAATGAATATCTGGTGGGCAAGGAGAAAGACTGAGAGCGGGAGTAAGTGGTCTATAAACATATACAATTCAACATGTATGCATACACAGGGGCACATTCACTATGATGATAATAATACTGCTGCCAGTAATAACCATAGCGGGAAATGAAAGAGAATGAGTGAGAAGGGGGGGGCGTTACTGAGATATAGACAGAGAATG
>NC_091584.1:20272624-20294475 GCF_042767895.1 Penaeus vannamei | reverse complement strand
TTCCTAAATTATTTCATGAATCCGTGGTGCAGTGGTTACCACGGTCGCCAGACGCGGGTTCGATCCCCGACGGAGACCATATTTTAGTCTTTTTTTGCACGAATTTGTCTTAACCCAGTAACGCCGGTATGTTTAGAAGCCGAAAATAAGTTTCCGGGAGACAGAATCGGCGCGCGGCTGGCCCGGACTCCGCCCGCGCGGGGACGCACGGCATTTTTTTTTTTCAGGTGTCTCATATGTATTGTGTGTGTATGTGTGCGTGTGTGTGTGTGTGTGTGTGTGTGTGTGTGTGTGTGTGTGTGTGTGTGTGTGTGTGTGTGTGTGTGTGTGTGTGCATACATATAAAAAAACACACACATGAATAAACATACAAACCACTCAATTTCGCACTTACTAGTTCTCCTTGTGCGTTTGACAGCAAATTTGAATACGTTTAATCCTACAAAACTTAATCATAAGTTGTTTTTTTTCACAATTGCTCTTCTGCGTCCATTTGTAGCCACAGAACAATTTACTTTTAGAAAAGAAATGTATAGAGGAAAAAGAAGGATGGATACGGAGATGATATATGAAAAGAAAGAGAAGGAAAAACAAACAAGAATAAAAATAAAAAAGGCTTATGATAATTCAATGAATGACAGTGGTAAGGGTGACCTGAACAGTTTTACAGATGAATATTGTAATAAAAGCAAAAGCAAGCTAAAAAAGCTGTCCTAAAAATAGTCAGGCTGCTAAATTGTTGGAAAATTTGTCTAGAACTCCATCTGACTTTCCTGAATTTCATATTTTCAAGTTCACACTTTAGAACTAATATTTATATTGTATTTTCTATGTACACACGGCACCCTCTGCCTTTGTCGTCATCGCGTCAGCCATTTGTTCTTCTCGAAGAGGAAACTGCAGTAAGCAAGCAGGTAACGGCTCAATTAACATTCGACACCATGTGAAATAGTGTCAGACAAGTATTCCATAATAATAATAATAATAACTAATGCGGTTATCCTGAAGAAATGTAAAATTGGTACAATTGTTGTCCGCGTCTGGTGGGGGCACCCAAGCCCTGCTCTTGTTATTCCTAGGCATTTGAAAGGAACATCGAACAGAGTAGTAGTGGAGAAGTTTATATGATCTAAATCGATGGGACAGAAGTGTGACTGTGAATATAGGGAAGCAATAAGGCATCAAATGAGAATATTTATTCTTGCAGATTATTTTCCCGATACTATTTATGTAAACCATGGCAATTGCCTTTTTTAACCTTCAATCTGACAAGGTACATACCGTGTTGCTACAATGAAAATTAATGTTAAATCATTAGAGCATAAGATAGATTGCTGAGACTTTTGAGAGAGAGAGAGAGAGAGAGAGAGAGAGAGAGAGAGAGAGAGAGAGAGAGAGAGAGAGAGAGAGAGAGAGAGAGAGAGAGAGAGAGAGCAAAATAATAAAATCATGCACAAATTCGTGTTATATAACCATTTTTAGCTTTATTTCAGGTTGCTTATCTGTTTTTATCCCCTAAAGGACTGTCCAAACATTTGGCACCATGCAGGATAGTGTCAGTCAAGTATCCCATATCATTACTGAGGCGGTTATCCTAAACAAATATAAAACGAGTATTTTTGTCCTCGTCTCATGAGGGCACCCAAGCCAAAGATTATAATCTTTGACCCAAACCCTGCTCTTGTTATTACAGGGTATTTTAGAGGAACCCAAAACAGAAAAATTGTGGAGAGGTTTATGATATTATCTAATCGATGGGGCTGAAATATGACTATGGGCGTGCAATAAGACATCAAATTAGAGTATTTGTTCCTGAAATTATTTTTCTGATGCTGTTAATTGATTTTTTAAAACTAGCTTTTATCTGAGAATGTACATACCATGTTCCTGCAACGAAAATTAAATTATTAACGCCCTGTATTTGATTTAACCTTTTATTTTTATTTTATTATTTTTATTATTATTTTTATTTTATTATTTTTATTTTATTATTATTTTTATTTTATTTCATTTATTATTAATATTTTATTTTTATTTTTATTTATTTTAACCTTTAGAGCACGAAAATAAATTGCTCTCATTCGTCATAGCGTGTGTACTGGCTTCTTAACGTGAGAGAGAAAAATAGACAAAAACAAAACAAACAAACGATACCGTTAAAAACAATAAAAATAATGATAATATAAATATTAACATAATATAAATATAATAATATAAATGATAATGATGATAATAATGAAATAATACTAACAATGATCATAATATTGATAAACATAATAATAATAATAATAATGGTAAATATAGCAACAATAACATTATTGACAACAAAAACAACGATAATAATAATAATAATAATAATAATAATAATAATAAAAAACAAAATTTAATTTTTTTTATATTGATGTATTTTCTATGTACACACGGCACCCTCTACCTTTGTCGTCATCGCGTCAGCTGTGAAGGCGCGGGGGCAATTTGTTCTCCTCGAAGAGAAAACTGCAGTAAGCAAGCAGGAAACGGCTCAATTAACATTCGACACCATGTGAAATAGTGTCAGGCAATTATTATTATCATTGCTATTTTTATACGATAATAATAATAAAAAACAAAATTTAAAAATTATACACGCCGCACTCTCTCTCTCCCCACCACCACCAGTCCTGAGCCCCCCGGGGAGACCCTCGCACGCCGCACTCTCTCTCTCTCCCCACCACCACCAGTCCTGAGCCCCCCGGGGAGACCCTCGCACGCCACACACGCTCTCTCTCTCTCCCCACCACCACCAGTCCTGAGCCCCCCGGGGAGACCCTCGCACGCCACACACGCTCTCTCTCTCTCGCCACCACCACCAGTCCTGAGCCCCCCGGGGAGACCCTCGCACGCCACACACGCTCTCTCTCTCTCGCCACCACCACCAGTCCTGAGCCCCCCGGGGAGACCCTCGCACGCCACGCGCACTCTCTCTCTCGCCACCACCACCAGTCCTGAGCCCCCCGGGGAGACCCTCGCACGCCACGCGCACTCTCTCTCTCGCCACCACCACCAGTCCTGAGCCCCCCGGGGAGACCCTCGCACGCCACGCACTCTCTCTCTCTCGCCACCACCACCAGTCCTGAGCCCCCCGGGGAGACCCTCGCACGCCACGCACTCTCTCTCTCTCGCCACCACCACCAGTCCTGAGCCCCCCGGGGAGACCCTCGCACGCCACACACTCACTCTCACCACCACCGCCACCAGTCCTGAGCCCCCCGGGGCGACCCTCGCCCGCCACACACTCACTCTCACCACCACCACCACCAGTCCTGAGCCCCCCGGGGCGACCCTCGCACGCCACGCACTCTCTCTCTCTCGCCACCACCACCAGTCCTGAGTCCCCCGGGGAGACCCTCGCACGCCACGCACTCTCTCTCTCGCCACCACCACCAGTCCTGAGTCCCCCGGGGAGACCCTCGCACGCCACACACTCTCTCTCACCACCACCACCACCATTCCTGAGCCCCCCGGGGAGACCCTCGCACGCCACGCACACGCTCTCTCTCGCCACCACCACCATTCCTGAGCCCCCCGGGGAGACCCTCGCACGCCACGCACACGCTCTCTCTCGCCACCACCACCAGTCCTGAGCCCCCCGGGGAGACCCTCGCACGCCACGCACACGCTCTCTCTCGCCACCACCACCAGTCCTGAGCCCCCCGGGGAGACCCTCGCACGCCACGCGCACTCTCGCTCTCTCTCGCCACCACCACCAGTCCTGAGCCCCCCGGGGAGACCCTCGCACGCCACGCACACGCTCTCTCTCGCCACCACCACCAGTCCTGAGCCCCCCGGGGAGACCCTCGCACGCCGCACACGCTCTCTCTCCCCACCACCACCAGTCCTGAGCCCCCCGGGGCGACCCTCGCACGCCACGCACACGCTCTCTCTCCCCACCACCACCAGTCCCTGGCCCCCCGGGGAGACCCTCGCACGCCGCCCACACTCTCTCTCCCCACCACCCTCCAGTCCTGAGCCCCCCGGGGAGACCCTCGCACGCCGCACACACTCTCTCTCACCACCACCCTCCAGTCCTGAGCCCCCCGGGGAGACCCTCGCACGCCGCACACACTCTCTCTCACCACCACCCTCCAGTCCTGAGTCCCCCGGGGAGACCCTCGCACGCCACACACACTCTCTCTCACCACCACCCTCCAGTCCTGAGTCCCCCGCGGAGTCCCTCGCACGCCGCACACACTCTCTCTCACCACCAACCCCCAGTCCTGAGGCCCCCGGGGAGACCCTCGCACGCCGCACACACTCTGTCTCACCACCATCCTCCAGTCCTGAGCCCCCCGGGGAGACCCTCGCACGCCACACACTCTCTCTCACCACCACCACCAGTCCTGAGCCCCCCGGGGAGACCCTCGCACGCCACACTCTCTCTCTCACCACCACCACCAGTCCTGAGTCCCCCGGGGAGACCCTCGCACGCCACACACTCTCTCTCTCACCACCACCACCAGTCCTGAGCCCCCCGGGGAGACCCTCGCACGCCACACACTCTCTCTCTCACCACCACCACCAGTCCTGAGTCCCCCGGGGAGACCCTCGCACGCCACACACTCTCTCTCACCACCAACACCAATCCTGAGTCCCCCGGGGAGACCCTAGCACGCCACACACTCTCTCTCTCGCCACCACCACCAATCCTGAGTCCCCCGGGGAGACCCTCGCACGCCACACACTCTCCCTCTCACCACCAACACCGATCCTGAGTCCCCCGGGGAGACCCTAGCACGCCACACACTCTCTCTCTCACCACCACCACCAATCCTGAGCCCCCCGGGGAGACCCTAGCACGCCACACACTCTCTCTCTCGCCACCAACACCAGTCCTGAGTCCCCCGGGGAGACCCTCGCACGCCACACACTCTCTCTCTCACCACCAACACCAATCCTGAGTCCCCCGGGGAGACCCTAGCACGCCACCACACACTCGCTCTCTCACCACCAACACCAGTCCTGAGTCCCCCGGGGAGACCCTAGCACGCCACCACACACTCTCTCTCTCACCACCAACACCAATCCTGAGTCCCCCGGGGAGACCCTAGCACGCCACCACACTCTCTCTCTCACCACCAACACCAATCCTGAGTCCCCCGGGGAGACCCTAGCACGCCACACACTCTCTCTTCTCACCACCAACACCAATCCTGAGTCCCCCGGGGAGACCCTAGCACGCCACCACACACTCTCTCTCTCACCACCAACACCAATCCTGAGCCCCCCGGGGAGACCCTAGCACGCCACCACACACTCTCTCTCTCACCACCAACACCAATCCTGAGCCCCCCGGGGAGACCCTAGCACGCCACCACACACTCTCTCTCTCACCACCAACACCAATCCTGAGTCCCCCGGGGAGACCCTAGCACGCCACCACACACTCTCTCTCTCACCACCAACACCAATCCTGAGTCCCCCGGGGAGACCCTAGCACGCCACCACACACTCTCTCTCTCACCACCAACACCAATCCTGAGGCCCCCGGGGAGACCCTAGCACGCCACCACACACTCTCTCTCTCACCACCAACACCAATCCTGAGTCCCCCGGGGAGACCCTAGCACGCCACCACACACTCTCTCTCTCACCACCAACACCAATCCTGAGTCCCCCGGGGAGACCCTAGCACGCCACCACACACTCTCTCTCTCACCACCAACACCAATCCTGAGCCCCCCGGGGAGACCCTAGCACGCCACCACACACTCTCTCTCTCACCACCAACACCAATCCTGAGCCCCCCGGGGAGACCCTAGCACGCCACCACACACTCTCTCTCTCACCACCAACACCAATCCTGAGTCCCCCGGGGAGACCCTAGCACGCCACCACACACTCTCTCTCTCACCACCAACACCAATCCTGAGTCCCCCGGGGAGACCCTAGCACGCCACCACACTCTCTCTCTCACCACCAACACCAATCCTGAGCCCCCCGGGGAGACCCTAGCACGCCACCACACACTCTCTCTCTCACCACCAACACCAATCCTGAGTCCCCCGGGGGGACCCTAGCACGCCACCACACACTCTCTCTCTCACCACCAACACCAATCCTGAGTCCCCCGGGGAGACCCTAGCACGCCACACACTCTCTCTCTCACCACCAACACCAATCCTGAGTCCCCCGGGGAGACCCTAGCACGCCACACACTCTCTCTCTCACCACCAACACCAATCCTGAGTCCCCCGGGGAGACCCTAGCACGCCACCACACACTCTCTCTCTCACCACCAACACCAATCCTGAGTCCCCCGGGGAGACCCTAGCACGCCACACACTCTCTGTCTCACCACCAACACCAATCCTGAGCCCCCCGGGGAGACCCTAGCACGCCACCACACACTCTCTCTCTCACCACCAACACCAATCCTGAGCCCCCCGGGGAGACCCTAGCACGCCACCCACTCTCTCTCACCACCACCAACACCAATCCTGAGATCCCCGGGGAGACCCTAGCACGCCACACACTCTCTCTCTCACCACCAACACCAGTCCTGAGCCCCCCGGGGATACCCTAGCACGCCACACACTCTCTCTCTCGCCACCAACACCAATCCTGAGTCCCCCGGGGAGACCCTAGCACGCCGCACACTCTCTCTCTCGCCACCAACACCAGTCCTGAGTCCCCCGGGGAGACCCTAGCACGCCGCACACTCTCTCTCTCACCACCAACACCAGTCCTGAGTCCCCCGGGGAGACCCTAGCACGCCACACACTCTCTCTCTCACAACCAACACCAATCCTGAGTCCCCCGGGGAGACCCTAGCACGAAACATGAAATGAAATGAAATGAAATATTATATTACACATTATTATTATAAATCACACACACACACTCACACACACACAATCATTCACACACATTCATACACCCCCAAGTCGACTAGGCAATTAGAGTAAAGTTCCTTGCCCAAGGAAACACTGTCACCGGCCGGGGCTCGAACACTCGAACCCGGGCGGCCGGCACGCCCGAAGTCCGATGCTAAAACCACTCGGCCATCACATCTCCACTGGATTTTCGAGTCAGGGGGGTTTAAAAATTACATATTTTTCAATATTGAACACAAGAAGGACGAGAGGACACAACAAAAAGTTGAAAGTAAAAGGAGGTGATAAAGATGTCAAATGATTTAGTTTCCCAAACAGAACTACGAGTATTGAAGCATGGAACAGTCTCCCCAAAAACGTACTATGTGCCAAAAATGAGCATCATTTCAAAAAGTTATACGAATTTAAATACAGGCGGGACCACCTGAGCTTAGCTCTTCTCCCGTATTGAAACAACACACACACACACACACACAGTTACATAAAGGGACGCCCACGACGTATTAACGTTTTTTTTTACCCCCCCCCCTTAAAAAAAATCAAATTCACCTCCCCCAACTTATGAACGAACATGACGCAACCCCCCCCCACCCCTCTTTTGTCCTGGCCACATAACCCCCCCCCCCCTCCCCACCCTACCCTCCTTACATGACCTGATTTGGGTCTGTGACTGGCGCTCGTCTTTGTCAGTACTCATGATCCTAGCCCCTAGGGTAAAAGTAACACCATACTGAGAACTGTCATCCTTCTCTCTCTCTGGTTATGTATTTATATATTTTCAATAGTTATATGTGTTATCTTATTTATTTTTCACTAATCGTATTATTTCCTCCGCGTCATCTTAAGAAGTAGAATCCCCCCCCCCCCTCTCTCTCTCTCCTTCCATTGCTAACGCTACCATTCTCTGTCCATATCTCAGTAACGCCCCCTCCCCTTCTCCCCCTCCTCTCACTCATTCTCTTTCATTTCCCGCTATGGTTATTACTGGCAGCAGTATTATTATCATCATAGTGAATGTGCCCCTGTGTATGCATACATGTTGATCTGTATGTTTATAGACCACTTACTCTCGCTCCCAGTCTTTCTCCTTGCCTTGTATATGTTTATAGACCACTTTCGCTTTCAGTCTTTCTCCTTGCCTACCAGATATTCATCAAATATTTTATACACTAGCGGCAAATCATCTTCATCACAATCACCTGTCTTGTCTACGTGCATTTGGACCCACAGAGCAGTTCACTTTTAGAAAAGAATTTGATAAAGGTGAGAGGAGAGCAGGACAGTTGTGAAGGCGCGGGGGCCATTTGGACTTGTCGAAGAAAAACTGCGGTAAGCAATGAGGAAGCGGCTTAATTACCGTTTCAAACCATATGAAATAGTGAATGGCAAGTATTCTATTCCATTACCGATGCGGAGTTATCCTGAACAAATGTAATATTCCAGTATTGATTTCCGCATCCCATGAGGGCAATTTAGAGACAGTCCTTTATTTACCAATTTCTATTAATTTTAACCCATGGTAGATATAGATAATTTTAAGAATGTACACTCCGTATTGTTCCAAAGATAGTAAAATGTATTATTTAAGAACTATATTATTAAATAATTGAAGCATATAAATTGCAAAGACTACATTGAGAGAGAGAGAGAGAAACAAACATAACACATGAATTCACACATAACATATGTGGCATAACCTACATAAACACTATGCAAGTATAATCCAACTAAATTTCAGAAATATTTTGTCTCCGTGATGCAGTGGTTAGCGCGGTCTCCTTTGAAGCGACAGACTTGGGTTCAGTTCCTGACGGAGACCATAGTGGTAGGATTTTTAAGCACGATTTTTTTAAATATCTGTTTGCTTACACACCCATCAACATTTTTATCTTTCTGGTTGTTTATATGGCATTATCCTCTTGAAGGTTGAAATACGAAAATTGACTTTTCTCTCAGATTCCACCCCCACCCCCCTTTTCTCCTCACTCTTCTTCCCTTGCTAACAACACTCTTTCTATATCTCAGTGACCCTCCTTTCCCTCTCTCTTTCTCCTTCTCCCCCTCTCTAGCCATCTCTTTCCCCTTTTCCTTC
The DNA here is from genome assembly GCF_042767895.1 of Penaeus vannamei. Taxonomy (NCBI): domain Eukaryota; kingdom Metazoa; phylum Arthropoda; class Malacostraca; order Decapoda; family Penaeidae; genus Penaeus; species Penaeus vannamei. The sequence goes on along the minus strand of NC_091584.1, from coordinate 20,285,511 downwards.
CTCCTCTCACTCACTTTATTTCTTTAACAGCTGTGGTTATGTTTACTGGCAGCAGTATTATCATCATAACCAATACCATATAATCATTTTTTCACTATTATTGTAATTACAATTGTTTATTATCATGAATGTAATTATCTTTCCCATCATTTTTAGCATTAGTAGTGTGTCACAGACCTAAAGACATGGATTGAAACATAAATTCACCCAATATATGTAGCATAACCTACGTAAGCACTATGCAAATCAAGTAAAACTTAATTTCACAAATATTGTACGTGTGTAGTGTAGTGTGTGGGACAGGCGCCTTTTAAGCGACAGACTCGGGTTCGATTCCCGACGGAGACTAAAATTAATTATTTTCACTTCTGTGCACGAATTCGTTTAACTCTAATTTTGTATGTCAATAATTCCATTTTTCTTTCTGGTCGCTTATCTGCCTCTATCCTATTACTTTACAGTTATTGCTATTTATCTATTATTTTCTTTTATGGTTTGTTTTGTTGATCTGTTTAAGCTTATCTGTGTGTGTCTGTGTGTATGTGAAAAGAGGGTGAGAGTTAAAAGACAAACGCTGCGAAAACTAAAATTCAAATAACGAAAAGTGACACTCCTTTCTCTCCCTCTTCACCCCCACCCCCTTTGTCTCTCTCTCTCTCTCTCCTTCCTTCACTGACACGCTCTCTTTTTTTTCTTTTTCTCAGTAACACCTCTCTATCTCTCGCTTCAGCCCTCTCCAACCCTCTCTCTCTTCCCTCTTTTTCTCTGTTATTCTTTCTCTTTCTCACTTTAACTTTTTTCTGATATGGTTATTATTACTGACAGCAGTATGTTTTGGACTATCTTTATTATCATAATCGTCATTAACATCATGTCCACTTTTATCAGCATTATTAGTTATTACCATTCTTTATCATAATTGTAATTATCTTTGCCATCATTAGTAATATCAGTATTATCTGGAACTAATTTTATATTAATATACCTATATTTCATAATTCGCTGTTGCAATAAAATATGATGACTACTGCAATAATCTGAACCATATAATGAGTAAACTATAACACAATGGAAGTATTTTATCTGCACACGTGGTTCGCCCAACCTTTGTTGTCATCGCGTCAGCTGTGAAGGCGCGGCGGCCATTTGTTCTTCTCGAAGAGGAAACTGCAGTAAGCAAGCAGGAAACGGCTTAAGTGTTCTATATAAATGTGTTTTGCAATTCACCAGGTACACACACACACACACACACACACACACACACACACACACACACACACACACACACACACACAAATACTAATAATACTGATAATGGTAAGATTATTACAGCCATGATAATATACAAAGGTAATGACAATAATGGTGATAAAAGTGATGACATGATATTGGTTATAATGATAATAATTACCCCCAGATATGAAATCTTAATACACGCAGTAATTATGATTGAGAGGGAGAGATGAAGAAGAATCAGAGAAAAAAAATGAAGAGAAAGAAATGAAAGATAGAGAGGGAGAGGTTTGATCCTAAATTATCATTATCACAATCGCTTGTCTTGTCTGCGTGCATTTGTAGCCACAGAACAAATCATTTTTAGAAAAGAATTTTATAATAGTGAGAGAAGGACGGATATAGCCTTAGTTGTGAAGACACGCGGGCCATTTGTACTTATCGAAGAAACAACTGCCGTAGCCAAGGAGGAAACGGCTTAATTAACGCTTGACACCGCGTTAAATAGTTTCAGGCAATTATTCCATACCATGACCGATGCAGAGTTAGGTTGAAAAAGTGTAAGATTTAAGCATTTAAGATTTAAATATAATGTAACATTTAATAAATGTAAGATTTAAGTATAAGTATTGCTTTCCGCATCTCATGAGGGCAATTCAGAGACCGTCCTTTATTTTCCGGTTTCTATTAATTATAACCCATGCTAGACATAGATAATTCTATGAATGTGCACTCCGTATTGCAACAATGATAATAAAATGTATTATTTAAGAACTATATTGTTAAATTATTGAAGCATAAAAATAGATTGTATATACATTGAGAGACATAAAAACCCATGAATTCACACATACCACATATGTAGCATAACCAACATAAACACTATGCAAACATAATACAACTAAATTCCTAAATTATTTCATGAATCCGTGGTGCAGTGGTTACCACGGTCGCCAGACGCGGGTTCGATCCCCGACGGAGACCATATTTTAGTCTTTTTTTGCACGAATTTGTCTTAACCCAGTAACGCCGGTATATTTTGAAGCCGAAAATAACAAGTTTCCGGGCGGCTAAATCGGCGCGCGGCTGGCCCGGACTCCGCCCGCGCGGGGACGAACGGCTTTTTTTTTTTTTTTTTTTAGGTGTCTCATATGTGGTGTGTGTGTGTGTGTGTGTGTGTGTATATGTGTGTGTGTGTGTGTGTGTGTGTGTGTGTGTGTGTGTGTGTGTGTGTGTGTGTGTGTGTGTGTGTGTGTGTGTGTGTGTGTGTGTGTGTGCGTGCATACCTGGCAACTGCCTTTTTTAATCTTCAATCTGACAATGTACATACCGTGTTGCTACAATGAAAATTAATGTTAAATCATTAGAGTATAAAATACATTGCTGAGACTTTTGAGAGAGAGAGAGAGAGAGAGAGAGAGAGAGAGAGAGAGAGAGAGAGAGAGAGAGAGAGAGAGAGAGAGAGAGACCAAAATAATAAAATCATGCACAAATTCGTGTTATATAACCATTTTTAGCTTTATTTCAGGTTGCTTATGTTTTTATCCCCTAAAGGACTGTCCATATTTGGCACCATGCAGGATAGTGTCAGTCAAGTATCCCATATCATTACTGAGGCGAAGTTATCCTAAACAAATATAAAACTGGAGTATTTTTGTCCTCGTCTCATGAGGGCACCCAAGCCAAAGATTATAATTGACCCAAACTCTCTCTCTCTCACCACCACCGCCACCACCACCAGTCCTGAGTCCCCCGGGGAGACCCTAGCACGCCACACACTCTCTCTTCTCGCCACCACCACCAGTCCTGAGTCCCCCGGGGAGACCCTAGCACGCCACACACTCTCTCTTCTCGCCACCACCACCAGTCCTGAGTCCCCCGGGGAGACCCTCGCACGCCACACACTCTCTCTTCTCGCCACCAACACCAGTCCTGAGTCCCCCGGGGAGACCCTCGCACGCCACACACTCTCTCTTCTCGCCACCAACACCAGTCCTGAGTCCCCCGGGGAGACCCTAGCACGCCACACACTCTCTCTTCTCGCCACCAACACCAGTCCTGAGCCCCCCGGGGAGACCCTCGCACGCCACACACTCTCTCTTCTCGCCACCAACACCAGTCCTGAGTCCCCCGGGGAGACCCTAGCACGCCACACACTCTCTCTTCTCGCCACCACCACCAGTCCTGAGTCCCCCGGGGAGACCCTAGCACGCCACACACTCTCTCTTCTCGCCACCACCACCAGTCCTGAGTCCCCCGGGGAGACCCTCGCACGCCACGCACTCTCTCTCTCGCCACCAACACCAGTCCTGAGTCCCCCGGGGAGACCCTCGCACGCCACGCACTCTCTCTTCTCGCCACCAACACCAGTCCTGAGCCCCCCGGGGAGACCCTCGCACGCCACACACTCTCTCTTCTCGCCACCAACACCAGTCCTGTGACCCCCGGGGAGCCACTCTCACGCCACACACTCTCTCTTCTCGCCACCACCACCAGTCCTGAGCCCCCCGGGGAGACCCTCGCACGCCACACACTCTCTCTTCTCGCCACCACCACCAGTCCTGAGCCCCCCGGGGAGACCCTCGCACGCCACACACTCTCTCTTCTCGCCACCACCACCAGTCCTGAGCCCCCCGGGGAGACCCTCGCACGCCACACACTCTCTCTTCTCGCCACCACCACCAGTCCTGAGCCCCCCGGGGAGACCCTCGCACGCCACGCACTCTCTCTCTCTCTCACCACCAACACCAGTCCTGAGCCCCCCGGGGAGACCCTCGCACGCCACGCACTCTCTCTCTCGCCACCAACACCAGTCCTGAGCCCCCCGGGGAGAGCCTCGCACGCCACACACTCTCTCTCTCTCTCGCCACCACCAGCACTCCTGCGCCCCCCGGGGAGACCCTCGCACGCCACACACTCTCTCTTCTCGCCACCACCACCAGTCCTGAGTCCCCCGGGGAGACCCTCGCACGCCACACACTCTCTCTCTCTCTCGCCACCACCACCAGTCCTGAGTCCCCCGGGGAGACCCTCGCACGCCACACACTCTCTCTTCTCGCCACCAACACCAGTCCTGAGTCCCCCGGGGAGACCCTCGCACGCCACACACTCTCTCTTCTCGCCACCACCACCAGTCCTGGGCCCCCCGGGGAGACCCTAGCACGCCACACACTCTCTCTTCTCGCCACCACCACCAGTCCTGGGCCCCCCGGGGAGACCCTCGCACGCCACACACTCTCTCTTCTCTCGCCACCAACGCCAGTCCTGAGCCCCCCGGGGAGACCCTCGCACGCCACACACTCTCTCTTCTCGCCACCACCACCAGTCCTGAGCCCCCCGGGGAGACCCTCGCACGCCACACACTCTCTCTCTCTCTCGCCACCAACACCAGTCCTGAGCCCCCCGGGGAGACCCTCGCACGCCACACACTCTCTCTCTCACCACCAACGCCAGTCCTGAGCCCCCCGGGGAGACCCTCGCACGCCACACACTCTCTCTTCTCGCCACCACCACCAGTCCTGAGCCCCCCGGGGAGACCCTCGCACGCCACACACTCTCTCTCTCTCTCGCCACCAACACCAGTCCTGAGCCCCCCGGGGAGACCCTCGCACGCCACACACTCTCTCTTCTCGCCACCACCACCAGTCCTGAGTCCCCCGGGGAGACCCTCGCACGCCACACACTCTCTCTTCTCGCCACCACCACCAGTCCTGAGCCCCCCGGGGAGACCCTCGCACGCCACACACTCTCTCTTCTCGCCACCACCACCAGTCCTGAGCCCCCCGGGGAGACCCTCGCACGCCACACACTCTCTCTTCTCGCCACCACCACCAGTCCTGAGCCCCCCGGGGAGACCCTCGCACGCCACACACTCTCTCTCTCTCTCACCACCAACGCCAGTCCTGAGCCCCCCGGGGAGACCCTCGCACGCCACACACTCTCTCTTCTCGCCACCACCACCAGTCCTGAGTCCCCCGGGGAGACCCTCGCACGCCACACACTCTCTCTTCTCGCCACCACCACCAGTCCTGAGCCCCCCGGGGAGACCCTCGCACGCCACACACTCTCTCTTCTCGCCACCACCACCAGTCCTGAGCCCCCCGGGGAGACCCTCGCACGCCACACACTCACTCTCTCTCCACCAACACCAGTCCTGAGTCCCCCGGGGAGACCCTCGCACGCCACACACTCTCTCTTCTCGCCACCACCACCAGTCCTGAGCCCCCCGGGGAGACCCTCGCACGCCACACACTCTCTCTTCTCGCCACCACCACCAGTCCTGAGCCCCCCGGGGAGACCCTCGCACGCCACACACTCTCTCTTCTCGCCACCAACACCAGTCCTGAGCCCCCCGGGGAGACCCTCGCACGCCACACACTCTCTCTTCTCGCCACCAACACCAGTCCTGAGCCCCCCGGGGAGACCCTCGCACGCCACACACTCACTCTCTCTCCACCAACACCAGTCCTGAGTCCCCCGGGGAGACCCTCGCACGCCACGCACTCACTCTCTCTCCACCAACACCAGTCCTGAGTCCCCCGGGGAGACCCTCGCACGCCACGCACTCACTCTCTCTCCACCAACACCAGTCCTGAGCCCCCCGGGGAGACCCTCGCACGCCACACACTCTCTCTTCTCGCCACCAACACCAGTCCTGAGCCCCCCGGGGAGACCCTCGCACGCCACACACTCTCTCTTCTCGCCACCACCACCAGTCCTGAGTCCCCCGGGGAGACCCTCGCACGCCACACACTCTCTCTTCTCGCCACCACCACCAGTCCTGAGCCCCCCGGGGAGACCCTCGCACGCCACACACTCTCTCTTCTCGCCACCACCACCAGTCCTGAGCCCCCCGGGGAGACCCTCGCACGCCACACACTCTCTCTTCTCGCCACCACCACCAGTCCTGAGCCCCCCGGGGAGACCCTCGCACGCCACACACTCTCTCTTCTCGCCACCACCACCAGTCCTGAGCCCCCCGGGGAGACCCTCGCACGCCACACACTCTCTCTTCTCGCCACCACCACCAGTCCTGAGCCCCCCGGGGAGACCCTCGCACGCCACACACTCTCTCTTCTCGCCACCACCACCAGTCCTGAGCCCCCCGGGGAGACCCTCGCACGCCACACACTCTCTCTCTCACCGCCACCACCAGTCCTGGGCCCCCCGGGGAGACCCTCGCACGCCACACACTCTCTCTTCTCGCCACCACCACCAGTCCTGAGCCCCCCGGGGAGACCCTCGCACGCCACACTCTCTCTCTCTCTTACCACCACCCCGGGGAGACCCTCGCACGCCACGCACTCTCTCTCTCTCTCGCCACCACCACCACCAGTCCTGAGCCCCCCGGGGAGACCCTCGCACGCCACGCACTCTCTCTCTCACCACCAACACCAGTCCTGAGCCCCCCGGGGAGACCCTCGCACGCCACGCACTCTCTCTTCTCGCCACCAACACCAGTCCTGAGCCCCCCGGGGAGACCCTCGCACGCCACACACTCTCTCTTCTCGCCACCAACACCAGTCCTGAGCCCCCCGGGGAGACCCTCGCACGCCACACACTCTCTCTCTCTCGCCACCACCACCAGTCCTGAGCCCCCCGGGGAGACCCTCGCACGCCACACACTCTCTCTTCTCGCCACCAACACCAGTCCTGAGCCCCCCGGGGAGACCCTCGCACGCCACGCACTCTCTCTCTCTCTCGCCACCACCACCACCAGTCCTGAGCCCCCCGGGGAGACCCTCGCACGCCACACACTCTCTCTTCTCGCCACCACCACCAGTCCTGAGCCCCCCGGGGAGACCCTAGCACGCCACACACTCTCTCTTCTCGCCACCAACACCAGTCCTGAGCCCCCCGGGGAGACCCTCGCACGCCACACACTCTCTCTTCTCGCCACCAACACCAGTCCTGAGCCCCCCGGGGAGACCCTAGCACGCCACACACTCTCTCTTCTCGCCACCAACACCAGTCCTGAGCCCCCCGGGGAGACCCTAGCACGCCACACACTCTCTCTCACCACCGCCAACACCAGTCCTGAGCCCCCCGGGGAGACCCTAGCACGCCACACACTCTCTCTCACCACCGCCAACACCAGTCCTGAGCCCCCCGGGGAGACCCTAGCACGCCACACACTCTCTCTCACCACCGCCAACACCAGTCCTGAGCCCCCCGGGGAGACCCTAGCACGCCACACACTCTCTCTCTCACCACCAACACCAATCCTGAGCCCCCCGGGGAGACCCTCGCACGCCACACACTCTCTCTTCTCGCCACCACCACCAGTCCTGAGCCCCCCGGGGAGACCCTCGCACGCCACACACTCTCTCTTCTCGCCACCACCACCAGTCCTGAGCCCCCCGGGGAGACCCTCGCACGCCACACACTCTCTCTTCTCGCCACCACCACCAGTCCTGAGCCCCCCGGGGAGACCCTCGCACGCCACACACTCTCTCTTCTCGCCACCAACACCAGTCCTGAGCCCCCCGGGGAGACCCTCGCACGCCACACACTCTCTCTCACCACCACCACCAGTCCTGAGCCCCCCGGGGAGACCCTCGCACGCCACACACTCACTCTCACCACCACCACCAGTCCTGAGCCCCCCGGGGAGACCCTCGCACGCCACACACACTCTCTTCTCGCCACCACCACCAGTCCTGAGCCCCCCGGGGAGACCCTCGCACGCCACACACTCTCTCTTCTCGCCACCACCACCAGTCCTGAGCCCCCCGGGGAGACCCTCGCACGCCACACACTCTCTCTTCTCGCCACCAACACCAGTCCTGAGCCCCCCGGGGAGACCCTCGCACGCCACACACTCTCTCTCACCACCACCACCAGTCCTGAGCCCCCCGGGGAGACCCTCGCACGCCACACACTCACTCTCACCACCACCACCAGTCCTGAGCCCCCCGGGGAGACCCTCGCACGCCACACACTCTCTCTTCTCGCCACCACCACCAGTCCTGAGCCCCCCGGGGAGACCCTCGTACGCCACACACACTCTCTTCTCGCCACCACCACCAGTCCTGAGCCCCCCGGGGAGACCCTCGCACGCCACACACTCTCTCTTCTCGCCACCACCACCAGTCCTGAGTCCCCCGGGGAGACCCTCGCACGCCACACACTCTCTCTCACCACCACCACCAGTCCTGAGCCCCCCGGGGAGACCCTCGCACGCCACACACTCACTCTCACCACCACCACCAGTCCTGAGCCCCCCGGGGAGACCCTCGCACGCCACACACTCTCTCTTCTCGCCACCACCACCAGTCCTGAGCCCCCCGGGGAGACCCTCGCACGCCACACACTCTCTCTTCTCGCCACCACCACCAGTCCTGAGCCCCCCGGGGAGACCCTCGCACGCCACACACTCTCTCTCACCACCACCACCAGTCCTGAGCCCCCCGGGGAGACCCTCGCACGCCACACACTCACTCTCACCACCACCACCAGTCCTGAGCCCCCCGGGGAGACCCTCGCACGCCACACACTCTCTCTTCTCGCCACCACCACCAGTCCTGAGCCCCCCGGGGAGACCCTCGCACGCCACACACTCTCTCTCACCACCAACACCAATCCTGAGTCCCCCGGGGAGACCCTCGCACGCCACACACTCTCTCTCTCACCACCACCACCAGTCCTGAGCCCCCCGGGGAGACCCTCGCACGCCACACACTCTCTCTCTCACCACCAACACCAGTCCTGAGCCCCCCGGGGAGACCCTCGCACGCCACACACTCTCTCTCTCACCACCAACACCAGTCCTGAGCCCCCCGGGGAGACCCTCGCACGCCACACACTCTCTCTCACCACCACCAGTCCTGAGTCCCCCGGGGAGACCCTCGCACGCCACACACTCTCTCTTCTCGCCACCACCACCAGTCCTGAGCCCCCCGGGGAGACCCTCGCACGCCACACACTCTCTCTCACCACCACCACCAGTCCTGAGTCCCCCGGGGCGACCCTCGCACGCCACACACTCTCTCTCACCACCACCACCAGTCCTGAGTCCCCCGGGGCGACCCTCGCACGCCACACACTCTCTCTCACCACCAACACCAATCCTGAGTCCCCCGGGGAGACCCTAGCACGCCACACACTCTCTCTCACCACCACCACCAGTCCTGAGTCCCCCGGGGAGACCCTCGCACGCCACACACTCTCTCTCTCACCACCAACACCAGTCCTGAGTCCCCCGGGGAGACCCTCGCACGCCACACACTCTCTCTCACCACCAACACCAGTCCTGAGCCCCCCGGGGAGACCCTCGCACGCCACACACTCTCTCTCTCGCCACCACCACCAGTCCTGAGCCCCCCGGGGAGACCCTCGCACGCCACACACACTCTCTCTCTCCCCACCAACACCAGTCCTGAGCCCCCCGGGGAGACCCTCGCACGCCACACACTCTCTCTCTCACCACCAACACCAGTCCTGAGCCCCCCGGGGAGACCCTCGCACGCCACACACTCTCTCTCTCACCACCACCACCAGTCCTGAGCCCCCCGGGGAGACCCTCGCACGCCACACACTCTCTCTCTCACCACCAACACCAGTCCTGAGCCCCCCGGGGAGACCCTCGCACGCCACACACTCTCTCTCTCACCACCAACACCAATCCTGAGCCCCCCGGGGAGACCCTCGCACGCCACACACTCTCTCTCACCACCAACACCAATCCTGAGTCCCCCGGGGAGACCCTCGCACGCCACACACTCTCTCTCACCACCAACACCAATCCTGAGTCCCCCGGGGAGACCCTCGCACGCCACACACTCTCTCTCTCACCACCACCACCAGTCCTGAGCCCCCCGGGGAGACCCTCGCACGCCACACACTCTCTCTCTCACCACCAACACCAATCCTGAGCCCCCCGGGGAGACCCTCGCACGCCACACACTCTCTCTCTCACCACCAACACCAATCCTGAGCCCCCCGGGGAGACCCTCGCACGCCACACACTCTCTCTCTCACCACCAACACCAATCCTGAGTCCCCCGGGGAGACCCTCGCACGCCACACACTCTCTCTCTCACCACCACCACCAGTCCTGAGCCCCCCGGGGAGACCCTAGCACGCCACACACTCTCTCTCACCACCACCAACACCAATCCTGAGTCCCCCGGGGAGACCCTAGCACGAAACATGAAATGAAATGAAATGAAATATTATATTATACATTATTATTATAAATCACACACACACAATCACACACACACAATCACTCACACACATTCATACACCCCCAAGTCGACTAGGCAATTAGAGTAAAGTTCCTTGCCCAAGGAAACACTGTCACCGGCCGGGGCTCGAACACTCGAACCCGGGCGGCCGGCACGCCCGAAGTCCGATGCTAAAACCACTCGGCCATCACATCTCCACTGGATTTTCGAGTCAGGGGGGTTTAAAAATTACATATTTTTCAATATTGAACACAAGAAGGACGAGAGGACACAACAAAAAGTTGAAAGTAAAAGGAGGTGATAAAGATGTCAAATGATTTAGTTTCCCAAACAGAACTACGAGTATTGAAGCATGGAACAGTCTCCCCAAAAACGTACTTTGTGCCAAAAATGAGCATCATTTCAAAAAGTTATACGAATTTAAATACAGGCGGGACCACCTGAGCTTAGCTCTTCTCCCGTATTGAAACAACACACACACACACACACACACACACACACACACACACACACACACACACACACACACACACACACACACACACAGTTACATAAAGGGACGCCCACGACGTATTAACGTTTTTTACCCCCCCCCCCCTTTAAAAAAAATCAAATTCACCTCCCCCAACTTATGAACGAACATGACGCAACCCCCCCCCCCCACCCCTCTTCTTTGTCCTGGCCACATAACCCCCCCCCCCACCCCACCCTCCTTACATGACCTGATTTGGGTCTGTGACTGGCGCTCGTCTTTGTCAGTACCCATGATCTTAGTCCCCTGGGGTAAAAGTAACACGATACTGAGAACTGTCATCCTTCTCTCTCTCTGGTTATGTATTTATATATTTTCAATAGTTATATGTGTTATCTTACTTATTTTTCACTAATCGTATTATTTCCTCCGCGTCATCTTAAGAATTAGACCCCCCCCCCTCTCTCTCTCTCCTTCCATTGCTAACGCTACCATTCTCTGTCCATATCTCAGTAACGCCCCCTCCCCTTCTCCCCCTCCTCTCACTCATTCTCTTTCATTTCCCGCTATGGTTATTACTGGCAGCAGTATTATTATCATCATAGTGAATGTGCCCCTGTGTATGCATACATGTTGATCTGTATGTTTATAGACCACTTACTCTCGCTCTCAGTCTTTCTCCTTGCCTTGTATATGTTTATAGACCACTTTCGCTCTCAGTCATTCTCCTTGCCTACCAGATATTCATTAAATATTTTATACACTAGCGGCAAATCATCTTCATCACAATCACCTGTCTTGTCTACGTGCATTTGGACCCACAGAACAATTCACTTTTAGAAAAGAATTTGATAAAGGTGAGAGGAGAACAGGACAGTCGTGAAAGCGCGGGGCCATTTGGACTTGCCGAAGAAAAACTGCGGAAAGCAAGGAGGAAGCGGCTTAATTAACGTTTCAAACCATATGAAATAGTGAATGGCAAGTATTCTATTCCATTACCGATGCGGAGTTATCCTGAACGAATGTAATATTCCAGTATTGATTTCCGCATCACATGAGGGCAATTTAGAGACAGTCCTTCATTTACCAATTTCTATTAATTTTAACCTATAGTAGATATAGATAATTTTAAGAATTTTAAGATAGGAAAATGTATTATTTAAGAACTACATTATTAAATAATTGAAGCATATAAATAGATTGCAAAGGCTACATTGAGAGAGAGAGAGAGAGAAACAAACATACCACATGAATTCACACATAACATATGTAGCATAACCTACATAAACCCTATGCAAGTATAAACCAACTAAATTTCAGAGATATTTTGTCTCCGTGAAGCAGTGGTCAGCGCGGTCTCCTTTGAAGCGACAGACTCGGGTTCAGTTTCTGACGGAGACCATAGTGGTAGGATTTTTAAGCACTTTTTTAATATCTAAATTTGCTTACACACTCATCAACATTTTAATCTTTCTTTCTGGTTGTTTATATGGCATTATCCTCTTGAAGGCTGAAATACGAAAAATGACTTTTCTCTCACTCTCCACCACCACCCACCCTTTCTCCTCTCTCTTCTTCCCTTGCTAACACACTATCTCTCTTTCTATATCTCAGTGACCCTCCTCTCCCCCTCTCCCCCATCTCTTTCTCTTTTCCTTCCTCCTCTCACTCACTTTATTTCTTTAACAGCTGTGGTTATGTTTACTGGCAGCAGTATTATCATCATAACCAATACCATATATTTTTTTTCACTATTATTGTAATTACAATTGTTTATTATCTTGAATGTAATTATCTTTCCCATCATTTTTAGTATTAGTAGTGAGTGTCAGACCTAAAGACACATGAAATGAGACAAATTCATGCAATACATGTAGCATAACCTACGTAAGCACTATGCAAATCAAGTAAAACTCAATTCCACAAATATTGTACGTGTGTCGTGTAGTGGGTGGGACAGGCGCCTTTTAAGCGACAGACTCGGGTTCGATTCC
>NC_091584.1:20265740-20272124 GCF_042767895.1 Penaeus vannamei | reverse complement strand
AAAACCAAAAAATACTACAGCAACTACAGCAACTGCAAGCGAATTAGACGCGAATGATGGAAAACGAACGATTGTCGCTTGTCAATCAACTACACAGGGATCTTTAACACGAAGTAGGCCTATCACCATTAATGTTCTTATTGATGATAAAATACATAACAAACTGTATGTTTATGAAGTCCATATATAGAAACAATTATATTCATCATGAGCAAGTGTAAAATAATTTACGAAAGAAACGAACATACCTGAACTCATTTAAAATTCGTAATATCTGCACTAGTCATTGAGAATTCTACTCGTGTAGAAATGAAACAAAAATAAAGCTTTTTCTATATGTGTAGGAAACAAACACGAAAAGAAAAGAAAAAAAGAAATGATATCGTCTCAGCCAGGAATCGAACTCGGTCTTCCGGTTTTGAAGACCGGAGTGCTAACCATTACACTACAGAGACTTCGTTGATAGAATGACTTCATTATAGAGTTTAATTGTTCGCAAACAGTGATGCACGGACATGTTCATGAAGCATCTCATATTTCCAATGTTGTCGTAAGGTTTTTATGTTATGCATTTGGTCTTACGTAGATCAGCTGTTCACACCTTTCCTTCATTGGTTGGAAAAAACCTTAATTGCTATTAGTATTGTTAATAACATAATGATAAGGAAGGCAACTCAACGATGAAAACAATAGTATTAATAGCATTAAAACGTTCGGCGGGTTATGAATATATTTTTATACACTCAGTTTTTTATGCGTCAGTGGCTGCTTCATGTAAAGCCTCATCTATGTAAGGGGGACCTTCTGGTGATTTTTCGGCCATTTTCGCCCCTCTTGCCGATACTGACTTTAATGCATTTTCAAGGAGTTTCTAGGCCCCCGGTTCTCCCCTGAAACTTTCAAGGCCCGACCGTTATTTTTTTTTAGGTGGTAGCAGCGATTTTCGATGTCGACTAAAATATTATTTCTTTGATGTTACCTTAGAAAATCGGCGATTGTGATGCAATGATTAGAGATAAAAAAATTATCAAATTTCACATAAGATGAGATCAACCTTCTTTAAAAAAAAAATCCTGGAAAGCGTCCAAAAACGATAATGAAGAAATTTTCCATACAAATAACTAAACCTGATATGTTATTCATATGGTGTATTTTCTTTTCTTTATGTTTTCATCATACATAGTTTGATCTATGAGCAAAATATTTTGAAAATGCAAACCTCTCCCCCCTCATGGGGGGTAGTTTTGCCAAATGTTCCGGATCACCAAAATTTTATGGAATATTAATTAGGCTAAGACAAACCTTAGGTAATTTTTTTTATTCAAATCTGTTCATAACTTTTCGAGTTGGAAAAAAAATCCTGGATCCAAACCATGGTCCGCATCACCACCAAACTGCAATAAGCGTCTAAGTTAGGTTAAAACTCCCCTTTGGTTAAAATCTCGTTAAAATGTGTTCATAACTTTTAGAAAAAATAGAAACCACAAACAAAAAAAAACAAAAAAACAAAAAAACAAAAACAAATATACAATCAAGAAACAAACAAAGAAACAAACGGAAGTAACAATATAAATAAACAAAAGATCATGGGGTACACGAAAATGATCTATATGTGCTCATATACCTTATGTACATACTTTCACATCGCCATGTAATTGTTGTTCGTCTTTCCACGGGGTCTGAGAGTGAAATTTGGCTACGTGACCCCGTAGAGTTATTCCAAAGATTTAAAAAGACGATTTTCATGGTCCAGGACGGCCCGGCCGCGCGGGGAAAAGTATGCGTTTGGAAAAGTTATTTTTTCGACAAATATACGCTGTAAAACCCCATTAGAACATCAATAATAGGTAAATGATAGATAATTATATCAAATACAAGTATTCTGTACAAGCGACAATCGTTCGTTTTCCATCATTCGCGTCTAATTCCCCTGCAGCTGTTGTAGTTGCTGTAGTATTTTTTGGTTTTGTTGTGTTTTGTTTTGTTTTCAGGACAAAATGTATGTAGACTATATGACAGCATTTCCATTGATGATATTGATTTTGATAAGTAATGTCACTGTTTTTTTTCCAGAAGAAAATGAATAGTCCTTATGTGTCTACCTCTCTCGCACTCTCCACCTTTCTCTATATAGAAATATATGTATATCTCATTCTCTCGGTTTCTTCATCTGTTTCTCTATCTCTCTTTCTCTGTCTAACGCCTCTCTCTCTCCGGGGGCCCGCTCCTCTCTCTCTCTCTACTCCTCTCTCTTTTTCTCCATCTCTCTCTCTCTCTCTACCTGTGTGTATGTGCCTCTCCCTCTTTGCTTACGGTAAATATGATAAGGTGTTGAAGAAGAAACTTATATGGACTAGATTTTATTGGTTCCGTTGGGAATAGATACTGTGTTCAATCTTATTTCCAATATCATTGTCCCTTTTTCTCTATTCACATACCTGAACACATTTAAAATTCGTAATATCTGTATTAGTCATTGAGAATTCTACTCGTGTAGAAATAAAACAATGTTATTTGTAAGCCTACATCTCATATTCATAAGACACTAGTTTTTTTTTCAAAAGATAACAATAATTTACATAATAACAATCTTTACATAATAATCATGATGATAATGATATTTGTTATTTTCATTATCAACAAAAAATATATATATAATGATGATAGTAATAATATTGACAATGATATTAATGATGGTAATAGTTAAAATATATAAAATGATGAAAATAATAACGGTAATGATAACTGCAATAATGACATATTCTAAAAATGATGATAAAAGTAGGAACAATGAACAAATGCCACCAATGATGAGAATAGTATAACAATGATAATGATTTTGTTACCGATAAGAAAGGGATAATGTTGATAACTATGATAGTGATAATAAGAGGATTGATCATGATACCAATTATGAAAAATAGTAAAAGAAAATCTAGCAAAGATTTTAGAATATGTAATTGTGTTGTGCAATCTCTCTCTCTCTCTCTCTCTCTCTCTCTCTCTCTCTCTCTCTCTCTATCTCTCTCTCTCTCGCTCTCTCTTTCTCTTTCTCTCTCTCTTTCTGTTATAATTATAGTAATAACAATAGCAGTAATAATTACTTAAAAAGTAATAACAATAATATCAAGAGATGTTAATAAAATCAGTCTTAAAGAGGTTAGAGCAATATATAACTAATATATATTATATATTGATAATATTATATATTAACAATAACAATATATAACTAAATAAAACAATTTGGCAATTGTCTCCGCCGGGACTCGAACCTGGTACTCCCGCTTCAGAGGCGGCTGCGTTAACCGTTACACCACAGAAACTTGAAGAGTGAAAACGTAGAAGAAATAATTAGAAACAGAAGGATTTTTTTTTGGCGGTGCGGGTTATTTATATATATTTTAGAGGTTTGTTTGTTTCTTTGTTTCTTCATCTATCTTCCTCTGTTAGTCTATTCCTTCCCGTAACTTTGCTTATAAGGATGATACTGGAAGCAGGCTTTCTCGGTTTAGGTTATTTTTCCCCAATGTGTTTTATAACGACTATGACTGTTATGACGATAAACAAATGCCACTAATACTACAACTAATGATAATATATATATATATATATATATATATATATATATATATATATATATATATATATATATATATATATATAGCGATCGTGATGATGTTGCTACCGACAAGATAATCACGGAGTTGATCAATGATAATGATAGTGAAAAGACACAAGTAACAACGATGATATAATGATAAGAAATTATATAATGGTTTTAGACTAGCTATCTTTAAGAAATAATACAATGGCAATAAAAGTAATCAAATCAACTATGATATAGAATATACATATATTATTGACAACAATGACCTTGAATCCTGCCTCTCTCTCATTCTCTCTCATACTTTTATCCGTTGACTTTGAATATTTTTTACCTTGAGTTTAAAAGATTTTAATTCTTGTATGACAGACGACAATGGAAGATAAACACCGTGAAAACGTAATTAACTAACAAACATATCAAATGAAGGTTAAGAAGAATTTATACAAACAAATAGATTTTAACGATGGTTTTAACATCAGTAAAAGATGGAGAGAGGGTGAGAGACAGAAAGAAGGAGAAAGAGAGAGAATGGTGGTGGAGAATTGGAAAGAAAAATAGATTCAGAGAAAGAGGGGATTGAATAGAGAAACACTCCCAAACACAGATTCATTTTGCTGAAAAGGACACAATGATATTGGAAATAGAAGTGTACACGTATCTATTCCCACCGGAAGTAATAAAATTTTGTCCATATACGTTTCCTCTTCAACACTGTAACATGTTCATCGTAAGAAGGAGAGGCACATACACACATGTAGAGAGAGAGAGAGAGAGATGGAGAAAAAGAGAGAGAGAGAGAGAGAGAGAGAGAGAGAGAGAGAGAGAGAGAGAGAGAGAGAGAGAGAGAGAGAGAGAGAGAGAGAGAGAGAGAGAGAGAGAGAGATGTAGAAAAAGAGAGAGGAGTAGAGAGAGAGAGAGAGAGAGAGAGAGAGAGAGAGGGGGAGAGGGAGAGGGAGCGAGAGCGAGAGAGAGAGAGAGAGAGAGAGAGAGAGAGAGAGAGAGAGAGAGAGAGAGAGAGAGAGAGAGAGAGAGAGAGATGGAGAAAAAGAGAGAGGAGCAGAGAGAGAGAGAGAGAGAGGAGAGGGGCGGGGAGAAAGAGGTGTCAGGCAGAGAAAGATACAGAAACGGATAAAGAAACCGAGAAAAGAGATATATGTATATTTATAAATAGAGAAAGTTGGAGAGTTTGAAACGTTGACTTCATTTTTCTCTGAAAGAAAATGATAATAACCAAAATGTTTCTCAATAATGGAAGTATGATATAGTCTAAGTACATTTCGTCCTTAAAGAAAAGAAAAGAAAGAAAAGAAAAAAACATTAATACAGTAACGGCAAGGGAATTAGACACGAATGATAGATTGTATTTTTTTGTATACACATATATATTTTTTTGACATATGTATTTTTAGAGAAAAGTTTTGTGAATAAAAATCATGCTAAATTGAAAGCTGTAGCAATGTGATCATACGAAAACCTTGCCTGAGAAATAGGAAGTCAATTATAAATGAAGTAGTAGTAGTAAGGATAATATTTATGATAATAATAATCATTATAGTAATAATAAAAATGACAGTAAGAATAATGATGATGACAGAAATGAAATTATTGATAGAAAATGATACTAACAATAATAAAAATAAAGATAATAAAAACAATGATGATAACAATATTGATAATGATAATACTCATAATAATTATTATTATTATCATGATAATATGGATAATAACAATGATGGTCTTAATGATAATGAAAAAGTTTATAATAACAGTGATGATTATATCATAGCGATGATGATAATAAAAAAGCAACAATAATGGGAATGAAAATAAAGATGATGGTGTTAAGAGTATTGATGATTAAAATGAAAGTAAAAACACAACTATCGTAGATAACAAAATAAAGGAGATGAGAATAGAAAATAACGATAATAATGTATATAAAGAAAATAGTGTTCTGTCTTCCATGATAATGATAATGATAGTAAAAATAAATATAATGGTAATGGAGGTAATAATGATTCAATGATTATGACAATAATGATAACGAAGATAATTGAAAGTTATATAAATAAATATAATAATGACAAGTGTAATGTTTTTAATAATAAAATTAATGATAGTAGTGATAATCACGATGGAGTGATAATGGATAAAGAAATAGAAATGATAACGATAATGAAGATAATCATTTCAATTATCTCAATCATGAATGTACAAACGATTTTACCTTTAGTTAGTGTAGCTCTGAACATTATGAACATTATATTCGCGATGGAGATGACAATAAAAGTACAAGAATTCCAATGCAACAGACATAAATAATCAGGAAGAAGAAAAAAGGTAAAAAAGGGAGGTAATAAGAAAATGGGAAGAATATAAGAAAAGAAATATTCTATGGATGGATAAATACATGAATAAATAGCTACAGAGTTGGATAGGTATACATTAAAAATTAGATGAAAATATCATGTACATAGGTCATAAACAGATTTTTAGAAAAAAATGAGATTGGATGTAGACAGACAATATAAAAGCAGTCATAGCTTTAAGAAATAATGTAAATAAATCTCGTAGGATCAAAAAATAACAATTTCGAAATAAAAACATCAGCGAAACGACTGATAGCGCCATTGTTTGAGAAAGGGGTAGCAATAGTAGTAGTAATAGTACTATGAAACTCTGTGAATTTTCCTCCTTATTTTGATAGCCAGTGGCGTTTCGATCTTCTGTACCGCCTAAGACACACGCTAGCTGCCCTGCCCTTTCTATCTCTCTCT
>NC_091584.1:20213240-20263240 GCF_042767895.1 Penaeus vannamei | reverse complement strand
GAATAACATCAGCTGACAACATCCGTCTCGTCTCGAACATGTGACCGGGGGGGGAGGGGGGAGGGGCTAGGATCCGGTTTCTTAGTCCTTTTGGTTTTAGTTTCCATGTCATGGTGATAGGTTTAACGGGGAGACATAAATTTTTCGGTTTAGTATCTCCAGTCTGAAAAAAAATCTGACAGTAAACTAGGGAAGACAAGACATTATTTTATCCCGGGTGAGTTGCAGGGAGAGAGTCAACATCACGCTTGCTTCCATGTGTGTAAAATTTTAAAACTAGAAAAATACATTGAGGATCAGGATGTTGATAGACAGATATAGTTATAGATACAGATAGATAGATATGCAGGCAGGCTGATAGAGAGAAGTCGAGAATAATAGAATGGGAGAGAAAACATATAGATACAGACAGATAGATAAATATACAGACAGGCTGATGGAGAGAAAACAAGAAAAAAAGGAATGTGTGTGTGTAACTTGTTTGTCAATTAATCATGGAACAACTGAAGCATCTAAATGTACATTATTTATATATTTTAATATTTACTTCTAGTAAAGTGCATATGTATTTAAAATGTTTCCGTGGTGTAGTGGTTAGCACAGTTGCCTGTTACTCGACAGACTCGGGTTCGAACCCCGACGGAGACGCAGCGTAAATGTTTTTTTATGAATGAATTTCTGTTTGCATCTCTATCTACTTACCTGCCCTTCTATCTTTCTGCTCTTGTTTCTGTGCCTTTTCCTGTTTATATTGTGGAGTATGGAGGAATTGCAGCATTGGATTTTACTTTTTTTTTGGGGGGGGGGGGTTGCTGGGGGATCTGTTGTTTGTTGGTGTTTATGCGCGTTTTCACAATTTTGTTATTCCTCTCATAATCTTGTGATTGTATTAGTAATATGAGAAGCAAAGAATGGGAAGAAGAGGACGAACAAGTGATGAAGGGAAAGTAATAAAAATCAGGAGAAGCAAATGGGGAAGGAAGGAAAGAGGTTATATTATTACATTGTCTTGTTTAGCGTTGTTTTCGTTCCACTTTGCCCACTTCAGATAAGAAACACGAACTCACAGAAGAGAAGCATAGGTCTGTTTGCAATGAGATCCGATTTAGTATAATCATGGTTGCAGTTTTTGGACTTGCAACATAGAACGAACTGCACGATCTCCTCTTTACAGCAGCATAATGTTTACTTATGTATTATGAAAGGGTTGTTGTCACTGTAGTTCGCAGTGTCTTGAAATAATGAATACTACTTAAGGTCCGGAATGAAAACAAACCAGACAGCATAGTTACCAAGGTGTGAAATACTACTACTCCAGTGCTAAATATACATCTAGTGGATAGGTATCTTGTGTTTTGGTATGGAATGGATTGTTGTAATTCACCTTATTATATC
This sequence comes from Penaeus vannamei, assembly GCF_042767895.1. Classification (NCBI taxonomy): domain Eukaryota; kingdom Metazoa; phylum Arthropoda; class Malacostraca; order Decapoda; family Penaeidae; genus Penaeus; species Penaeus vannamei. The sequence goes on along the minus strand of NC_091584.1, from coordinate 20,261,845 downwards.
ATCTTGTTTACATTTCATTTTACTCTATTCCCATTTCTTTTTCTCTCTAAAAAAAAGTCTTTTGTATTGATACCATTTAATATATTGTTTTATTATTCATTCGAAGATTCTTTTAAACGTATACACTATTGATAGAGCATATAATTTAATTGCGACTTACGAAAGTTATGTATTAATTTATGTTTGCCGTTGAAAACGTACTGCAGTTGGCTAAAAACTTGAACAGAAAAATATATGAAGTTTATGATAGAAACAAGATTTTGTCTAACAGGAATTTGAATGAACACCAATAATTACGAAATTATTGTTTATCGTTGACATGGAATGTTAACTGAAACTACTTTCAATACGAACGTACAAACGCTTCAGAGATTAAAGCTGATATCCGCTGATGTTCCGAAATAAGTGAGAATCTGTTTGTCTACTAATGGATATTTTAGGGAAAGACATGTTTTCTTTATTTGTTTATGTTTATACTTCATTTGGTTATGTTTTGCATGTGTTGTTTTGGTTATGACGGAATAAGTGTTATTTCACTCTTCCACGTGACTTCTTCCTTACTTTCCTTTGTCTGCCTGTCACTTATTTATAGTTTTCTTTTCCACTTCCATCCTTCCTTTCTAATTTAATTCGTGATAGCACGAAAGAGAAGTGTTGGGAATATGCTTTGCATTCTAGCTTTCAAAATGCCAACGCTTCATTTGGTACAAGTATTAACAATAATTTGAGAATGAAATATTTCACCTTTCCAAATGTATGTCTCTATTTACCGGTTGTATTTACTGTACTAAAAAAATAGCTTTTTTTCTGTACTTTCATTTTCATGTTTCTTTCCTCTTTTCCTTTCTCTCTCTTTCTGTCTGTCTCTGGCGTCGTATTATAATACACCTAAGAATTATTACAAATCATTATTCGTCAATTATTTGTTATTTACCAATTCATTTATCTATTTTATTTGGTTATGTTTTCATATTTCTTCCCTCTTTCCCTTTTTTTTCTTTCTGTCTCTAGTGTCGTATTATTCCAACATCCTGAAGGCAGAAGCGAAAGAGCTGACTTTTAGGGCTGACAATAAGAAACTGACACGCGTCGGATAAGAATTCTTATATACTCTCTTCTCTCCACACACGATAAGTTTATCAACTTCTATATCTGGTGGTGTTTTAAATTATGCTTGTCTGTTTTTATTGTTGATGTGCATTTCATGGGAATATGGTGTTCTATATCTGTTGGTGTTTTAAATTATGCTTGTCTGTTTTTATTGTTGATGTGCATTTCATGGGAATATGGTGTTCTATATCTGTTGGTGTTTTAAATTATGCTTGTCTGTTTTTATTGTTGATGTGCATTTCATGGGAATATGCTGTCAAGAGGTTAATGCAATCCTGACAGCGTACCTTGGCGCTGATTAGAACGCGTGGAAGTCTTGGTCATGGAAGCCGGGACTGGCAAAGCAGCTCCAAACCAACGCAGCTTATGTGGAGAGAATCATGGAACACTACATGTCACAGCGCGGGATACATGGAACTCAATGAGTATTCTATCATTCTATCATATTTATAAATTATTTATAAGTATTTATAAGTATTCTATCATATATATATAAATGAGTATTCCTACTGACTACTGTTTAGCTATCTTTTAAGCGGAGAACTATGCAACTATTTGATATCGTCTGATGTCATAGAAAATATACTGATGTTGTATCCTTAGATTTAGAATGTAGCACCAATGCCTCTCACGCCCAAGCTGAACGCGGGCTTGGTAGATGAGGAGAAACCGAGCTGTATAATTATATGTCTATTTGTCAACATGAATACGGTTCATATATATATATATATATATATATATATATATATATATATATATATATATATATACGTATACATATACGTATACATATATATCACATATATATACATGTATATACATACACACACACACACACACACACACACACACACACACACACACACACACACACACACACACACACATATATATATATATATATATATATATATATATATATATATATATATATATATATATATATATATATATATATATATATATATATATATATATGTGTGTGTGTGTGTGTGTGTGTGTGTGTGTGTGTGTGTGTGTGTGTGTGTGTGTGTACATATATATTTTAATAGATAGAAAAATAGATAGGTTTGCATATCTATATCTATAACTACATATATGTATATATATATATATATATATATATATATATATATATATATATATATATATATATATATATATATACATACATATACATATATACATATACGCATATATATATATATATATATATATATATATATATATATATATATATATATATATATATATATATATGAATATATATATACACACACACACACATATATGTAGAAAAATAATCGTTAAAAGCGTCTGAGATTTGCTCTAGAGTATTTTTTATTTGCTTGTTATGGAGTATTGAAAGAGTTGTACTATCCTTTTCAGTTTTATTATTGCGTAATTCATTTATTGTTTCCCAAATCTTCCTTGTATTTACTCTAAATCTGAAAATCCTCGTAGATAATGATTTCATTTGGTTAATTTTATGGTGTTCAGATAGTTTCCATTTTTTTGTATTCCACAAAAGCGAGCATTCCTAATTCATATGCTTTATGCAAGGTAAATTTGTGCTGTATCGATTTTAAAGTACCTTGAGTGACCCATGTTTTTTCTAGTCTTTTGATCGGTATGAATTTTGGTATTTTTGGGAAGCAGACATAGTAAGTGGTGTAGACTATATCAAGAAACATATTGCAATTTGTGTTCGAATCTAGGTGAGTCCCAGTTTAATTCTGAAATGGCGATGATGATGACGATTAATATTAATGATAATAGAAATGGAAATACAAATGAAAATCGATCAGCATTTTTTGCTCCCCTTTGTGGATTCGAACCCACGAGCCCGGATTCTTCCTCCCCCCCCCCCTAAATAATTCTATCTCCTCCTCCCCCCCCCACTCTCCCTCTCACATCAAAGACTATATACGAAAGATAGGAAAGCATGGCAAAAGCCTGTGAGCCCCAGCGATTGGTGGATAATGTAATATCTGAACAATAGATGGCGTTGTGTACACGAAGTATCGTCTTTTTGTTTAATATCATGAAACGTCACTTACTGAAAATGGTAGGAAAGGGACTTTCTTTTTTTTGGTTTGTTTGTTTTTGCATGTTTTATGCTTCCTGTTCTAGCTGTAGGCCTGCTTTCCGCAATGCTTTCATTGATGATGACGAAATCAAATAAAGAACTGTTTTATATACATGTGTTTTGTTTATCCTTGATTGACACCAAATATGAATGAAAAAGATGAAGAATTTGTTAATGCCGAATGACTGTGGAATCTATTTAATAGATTAGTTTATTTAATAAATTGTAGAGTTTATTGATTTTTTAATATTCATTGTATTACCACCAAAGGTATTTTCTGCAATAAAATTGGATAGTAGTTAAACAATGGAATAATTCTGTTGATATGTAAATATGCATACACATGAGATAATTATTAATGTTTTATTGTCTTTTTCTGAAAAAGTTCAAAACCTTATTTTAATGTAAGTAAAGAAATCTCTAATAAGAAAGTTATTAATGAACAGAATAATTATATAATTCCATGTAAATTTATATATATATATTAGTTCTTTGATAGTTATATTTCGTCTCTTATTTAAAAAGAAAAAAAAAAACTAAATTTCAACTGAAACTAAACCTTTAAAATTAAAACAAAACAAAAAATCTATATAAATTTATAGTCCCCCTATAAACGTTCTCTTTTCTTAGTTACATATCTGAATAATAGATGGCGCTGTATGAATTTTGGACACATTTTTTTCATCGGTGTGACACGTGCTTTCCTATCCTTGGTTTCCGTGGTCTTTTTTGGTTCAAATGATAAGCTATAATAGTTAATCGTTATAGTAATCTAAAATAAAGTATTTATCATATAAAAAGATTCAAAAAGTCTGTCTAAACTGTAAATAATATTTTGAAATTGGCAAAATTCTCTCTTGTATTTGATAAAAACAGATACAAATTTGTAACTAGCTGCTCGCCTGTTTGTTTACATTTGTGTCCACGTTCCCCCGTCAGCTGACTGGATAATAGCGAGAATACGCTCTTATTTAGCATAACACATTCGTTGTTTCGCATGAAATCGTCGCCACATATCCTGAATAACGTTTATCATCGCCAGAGCCTGTGCAGGTGTTGAAGCCATCTTCCTGTGTTTAGAATTTTGGTCGGACTATTTCCGTGGTTCTCATCGCTTGTGTGACTGCGCGAGCCCAAATGATGTAAGTAAAGTAATACAGAAAAAGTGCTAGTGCGACGGCCTTTAGACTACCGATGCCTACGCTAAGCACAAGCTCATAATAGCGAATGTCAAAAGTAAGGAAATATGTGAAATATGTGATTTATAAACCCCCCTGACTTGAACTTCCAATGGAGATGTGATGGCCGATTGGTTTTAGCATCGGACTTCGGGTGTGCTAGCCGCCCGGGTTCGAGTGTTCGAGCCTCGGCCGGTGACAGTGTTTCCTTGGGCAAGGAACTTTACTTTAATTGCCTAGTCGACTTGGGGGTGTATGAATGTGTGTGTGAGTGATTGTGTATGCGTGTGATGTATAATAATGTATAATAATGTATAATATGTATAATCTAATATATTTCATTTCATTTCAGGATTGTGGCGTGCTAGGGCCTCCCGGGGGCTCAGGATTGGTGGAGAGAGAGTGGTGGTGGTGAGAGAGTGTGGCGTGCTAGGGCCTCCCGGGGGCTCAGGATTGGTGGAGAGAGAGTGGTGGTGGTGAGAGAGTGTGGCGTGCTAGGGCCTCCCGGGGGCTCAGGATTGGTGGAGAGAGAGGAGTGGTGGTGGTGAGAGAGTGTGGCGTGCTAGGGTCTCCCCGGGGGGCTCAGGATTGGTGGAGAGTGGTGGTGGTGAGAGAGAGAGTGTGGCGTGCTAGGGTCTCCCCGGGGGGCTCAGGATTGGTGGAGAGTGGTGGTGGTGAGAGTGTGTGGCGTGCTAGGGCCTCCCGGGGGCTCAGGATTGGTGGAGAGAGAGTGTGGCGTGCTAGGGCCTCCCGGGGGCTCAGGATTGGTGGAGAGTGGTGGTGGTGAGAGTGTGTGGCGTGCTAGGGCCTCCCGGGGGCTCAGGATTGGTGGAGAGTGGTGGTGGTGAGAGTGTGTGGCGTGCTAGGGTCTCCCCGGGGGGCTCAGGATTGGTGGAGAGAGAGGAGAGGTGGTGGTGAGAGAGAGAGTGTGGCGTGCTAGGGTCTCCCCGGGGGGCTCAGGATTGGTGGAGAGAGAGGAGAGGTGGTGGTGAGAGAGAGAGTGTGGCGTGCTAGGGTCTCCCCGGGGGGCTCAGGATTGGTGGAGAGAGAGGAGAGGTGGTGGTGAGAGAGAGAGTGTGGCGTGCTAGGGTCTCCCCGGGGGGCTCAGGATTGGTGGAGAGAGAGAGTGGTGGTGGTGAGAGTGTGTGGCGTGCTAGGGTCTCCCCGGGGGGCTCAGGATTGGTGGAGAGAGAGAGTGGTGGTGGTGAGAGTGTGTGGCGTGCTAGGGTCTCCCCGGGGGGCTCAGGATTGGTGGAGAGAGAGAGTGGTGGTGAGAGAGAGAGTGTGGCGTGCTAGGGTCTCCCCGGGGGGCTCAGGATTGGTGGAGAGAGAGAGTGGTGGTGAGAGAGAGAGTGTGGCGTGCTAGGGTCTCCCCGGGGGGCTCAGGATTGGTGGAGAGAGAGAGTGGTGGTGAGAGAGAGAGTGTGGCGTGCTAGGGTCTCCCCGGGGGGCTCAGGATTGGTGGAGAGAGAGAGTGGTGGTGAGAGAGAGAGTGTGGCGTGCTAGGGTCTCCCCGGGGGGCTCAGGATTGGTGGAGAGAGAGAGTGGTGGTGAGAGAGAGAGTGTGGCGTGCTAGGGTCTCCCCGGGGGGCTCAGGATTGGTGGAGAGAGAGAGTGGTGGTGAGAGAGAGAGTGTGGCGTGCTAGGGTCTCCCCGGGGGGCTCAGGATTGGTGGAGAGAGAGAGTGGTGGTGAGAGAGAGAGTGTGGCGTGCTAGGGTCTCCCCGGGGGGCTCAGGATTGGTGGAGAGAGAGAGTGGTGGTGAGAGAGAGAGTGTGGCGTGCTAGGGTCTCCCCGGGGGGCTCAGGATTGGTGGAGAGAGAGAGTGGTGGTGAGAGAGAGAGTGTGGCGTGCTAGGGTCTCCCCGGGGGGCTCAGGATTGGTGGAGAGAGAGAGTGGTGGTGAGAGAGAGAGTGTGGCGTGCTAGGGTCTCCCCGGGGGGCTCAGGATTGGTGGAGAGAGAGAGTGGTGGTGAGAGAGAGAGTGTGGCGTGCTAGGGTCTCCCCGGGGGGCTCAGGATTGGTGGAGAGAGAGAGTGGTGGTGAGAGAGAGAGTGTGGCGTGCTAGGGTCTCCCCGGGGGGCTCAGGATTGGTGGAGAGAGAGAGTGGTGGTGAGAGAGAGAGTGTGGCGTGCTAGGGTCTCCCCGGGGGGCTCAGGATTGGTGGAGAGAGAGAGTGGTGGTGAGAGAGAGAGTGTGGCGTGCTAGGGTCTCCCCGGGGGGCTCAGGATTGGTGGAGAGAGAGAGTGGTGGTGAGAGAGAGAGTGTGGCGTGCTAGGGTCTCCCCGGGGGGCTCAGGATTGGTGGAGAGAGAGAGTGGTGGTGAGAGAGAGAGTGTGGCGTGCTAGGGCCTCCCCGGGGGGCTCAGGATTGGTGGAGAGAGAGAGTGGCGGTGGTGAGAGAGAGAGTGTGGCGTGCTAGGGTCTCCCCGGGGGGCTCAGGATTGGTGGAGAGTGGTGAGAGAGAGAGTGTGGCGTGCTAGGGTCTCCCCGGGGGGCTCAGGATTGGTGGAGAGTGGTGAGAGAGAGAGTGTGGCGTGCTAGGGTCTCCCCGGGGGGCTCAGGATTGGTGGAGGGTGGTGAGAGTGGCGGAGAGTGGTGAGAGAGAGAGTGTGGCGTGCTAGGGTCTCCCCGGGGGGCTCAGGATTGGTGGAGGGTGGTGAGAGTGGCGGAGAGTGGTGAGAGAGAGAGTGTGGCGTGCTAGGGTCTCCCCGGGGGGCTCAGGATTGGTGGAGAGTGGTGAGAGAGAGAGTGTGGCGTGCTAGGGTCTCCCCGGGGGGCTCAGGATTGGTGGAGAGAGGTGAGAGTGGCGGAGAGTGGTGAGAGAGAGAGTGTGGCGTGCTAGGGTCTCCCCGGGGGGCTCAGGATTGGTGGAGAGTGGTGAGAGAGAGAGTGTGGCGTGCTAGGGTCTCCCCGGGGGGCTCAGGATTGGTGGAGAGTGGTGGTGGTGAGAGAGTGTGGCGTGCTAGGGTCTCCCCGGGGGGCTCAGGATTGGTGGAGAGAGAGAGTGGTGGTGAGAGAGAGAGTGTGGCGTGCTAGGGTCTCCCCGGGGGGCTCAGGATTGGTGGAGAGTGGTGGTGAGAGAGAGAGTGTGGCGTGCTAGGGTCTCCCCGGGGGGCTCAGGATTGGCGGAGAGAGAGAGTGGTGGTGGTGAGAGTGGCGGAGAGAGAGAGTGGTGGTGGTGAGAGTGGCGTGCTAGGGCCTCCCGGGGGCTCAGGATTGGCGGAGAGAGAGAGTGGCGGAGAGTGGTGAGAGAGAGAGTGTGGCGTGCTAGGGTCTCCCCGGGGGGCTCAGGATTGGCGATGGGTGAGTGAGTGTGGCGGTGTGAGTGAGTGAGGGAGTGAGTGTGGCGTGCTAGGGTCTCCCCGGGGGGCTCAGGATTGGCGGAGAGAGAGAGTGGTGGTGAGAGAGAGAGTGTGGCGTGCTAGGGTCTCCCCGGGGGGCTCAGGATTGGCGGAGAGAGAGAGTGGTGGTGAGAGAGAGAGTGTGGCGTGCTAGGGTCTCCCCGGGGGGCTCAGGATTGGCGGAGAGAGAGAGTGGTGGTGAGAGAGAGAGTGTGGCGTGCTAGGGTCTCCCCGGGGGGCTCAGGATTGGCGGAGAGAGAGAGTGGTGGTGAGAGAGAGAGTGTGGCGTGCTAGGGTCTCCCCGGGGGGCTCAGGATTGGCGGAGAGAGAGAGTGGTGGTGAGAGAGAGAGTGTGGCGTGCTAGGGTCTCCCCGGGGGGCTCAGGATTGGCGGAGAGAGAGAGTGGTGGTGAGAGAGAGAGTGTGGCGTGCTAGGGTCTCCCCGGGGGGCTCAGGATTGGCGGAGAGAGAGAGTGGTGGTGAGAGAGAGAGTGTGGCGTGCTAGGGTCTCCCCGGGGGGCTCAGGATTGGCGGAGAGAGAGAGTGGTGGTGAGAGAGAGAGTGTGGCGTGCTAGGGTCTCCCCGGGGGGCTCAGGATTGGCGGAGAGAGAGAGTGGTGGTGAGAGAGAGAGTGTGGCGTGCTAGGGTCTCCCCGGGGGGCTCAGGATTGGCGGAGAGAGAGAGTGGTGGTGAGAGAGAGAGTGTGGCGTGCTAGGGTCTCCCCGGGGGGCTCAGGATTGGCGGAGAGAGAGAGTGGTGGTGAGTGAGTGAGTGTGGCGTGCTAGGGCTTCCCCGGGGGGCTCAGGATTGGCGGGGTGGTGAGTGAGTGAGTGTGGCGTGCTAGGGCTTCCCCGGGGGGCTCAGGATTGGCGGGGTGGTGAGTGAGTGAGTGTGGCGTGCTAGGGCTTCCCCGGGGGGCTCAGGATTGGCGGAGAGAGAGAGTGGGGGAGAGAGAGAGAGTGTGGCGTGCTAGGGTCTCCCGGGGGGGCTCAGGATTGGCGGAGAGAGAGAGTGGTGGTGAAAGAGAGAGTCTGGCGTGTTAGGGTCTCCCCGGGGGGCTCAGGATTGGCGGAGAGAGAGAGTGGTGGTGAGAGAGAGAGTGTGGCGTGCTAGGGTCTCCCCGGGGGGCTCAGGATTGGCGGAGAGAGAGAGTGGTGGTGAGAGAGAGAGTGTGGCGTGCTAGGGCCTCCCGGGGGGCTCAGGATTGGCGGAGAGAGAGAGAGTGGTGGTGGTGGTGAGTGAGTGAGTGTGGCGTGCTAGGGCCTCCCGGGGGGCTCAGGATTGGTGGAGAGAGAGAGAGTGGTGGTGGTGGTGAGTGAGTGAGTGTGGCGTGCTAGGGCCTCCCGGGGGGCTCAGGATTGGTGGAGAGAGAGAGTGGTGGTGGTGAGAGAGTGTGGCGTGCTAGGGCCTCCCCGGGGGGCTCAGGATTGGTGGAGAGAGAGAGTGGCGGTGGTGAGAGAGAGAGTGTGGCGTGCTAGGGCCTCCCCGGGGGGCTCAGGATTGGTGGAGAGAGAGAGTGGCGGTGGTGAGAGAGAGAGTGTGTGGCGTGCTAGGGCCTCCCCGGGGGGCTCAGGATTGGTGGAGAGAGAGAGTGGCGGTGGTGAGAGAGAGAGTGTGTGGCGTGCTAGGGTCTCCCCGGGGGGCTCAGGATTGGTGGAGGGTGGTGAGAGTGGCGGAGGGTGGTGAGAGAGAGAGTGTGGCGTGCTAGGGTCTCCCCGGGGGGCTCAGGATTGGTGGAGGGTGGTGAGAGTGGCGGAGGGTGGTGAGAGAGAGAGTGTGGCGTGCTAGGGTCTCCCCGGGGGGCTCAGGATTGGTGGAGGGTGGTGAGAGTGGCGGAGAGTGGTGAGAGAGAGAGTGTGGCGTGCTAGGGCCTCCCCGGGGGGCTCAGGATTGGTGGAGAGAGGTGAGAGTGGCGGTGGTGAGAGAGAGAGTGTGGCGTGCTAGGGCCTCCCCGGGGGGCTCAGGATTGGTGGAGAGTGGTGAGAGTGGCGGAGAGTGGTGAGAGAGAGAGTGTGGCGTGCTAGGGCCTCCCCGGGGGGCTCAGGATTGGTGGAGAGTGGTGAGAGTGGCGGAGAGTGGTGAGAGAGAGAGTGTGGCGTGCTAGGGCCTCCCCGGGGGGCTCAGGATTGGTGGAGAGTGGTGAGAGTGGCGGAGAGTGGTGAGAGAGAGAGTGTGGCGTGCTAGGGCCTCCCCGGGGGGCTCAGGATTGGTGGAGAGTGGTGAGAGTGGCGGTGGTGAGAGAGAGAGAGTGTGGCGGCCTGGGGCCTCCCCGGGGGGCTCAGGATTGGTGGAGAGTGGTGAGAGTGGCGGTGGTGAGAGAGAGAGTGTGGCGTGCTAGGGTCTCCCCGGGGGGCTCAGGCTTGGTGGAGAGTGGTGAGAGTGGTGGTGGTGAGAGAGAGAGTGTGGCGTGCTAGGGTCTCCCCGGGGGGCTCAGGATTGGTGGAGAGTGGTGAGAGTGGTGGTGGTGAGAGAGAGAGTGTGGCGTGCTAGGGTCTCCCCGGGGGGCTCAGGATTGGTGGAGAGTGGTGGTGGTGAGAGAGAGAGTGTGGCGTGCTAGGGTCTCCCCGGGGGGCTCAGGATTGGTGGAGAGTGGTGAGAGTGGTGGTGGTGAGAGAGAGAGTGTGGCGTGCTAGGGTCTCCCCGGGGGGGCTCAGGATTGGCGGAGAGTGGTGAGAGTGGTGGTGGTGAGAGAGAGAGTGTGGCGTGCTAGGGCCTCCCCGGGGGGGCTCAGGATTGGCGGAGAGTGGTGAGAGTGGTGGTGGTGAGAGAGAGAGTGTGGCGTGCTAGGGCCTCCCCGGGGGGGCTCAGGATTGGCGGAGAGTGGTGAGAGTGGCGGAGAGTGGTGAGTGAGTGAGTGTGGCGTGCTAGGGCCTCCCCGGGGGGCTCAGGATTGGTGGAGAGTGGTGAGAGTGGTGGCGGTGAGTGTGGCGTGCTAGGGCCTCCCCGGGGGGCTCAGGATTGGTGGAGAGTGGTGAGAGTGGTGGCGGTGAGTGTGGCGTGCTAGGGCCTCCCCGGGGGGCTCAGGATTGGTGGAGAGTGGTGAGAGTGGTGGTGGTGAGAGAGAGAGTGTGGCGTGCTAGGGTCTCCCCGGGGGGCTCAGGATTGGTGGAGAGAGGTGAGAGTGGCGGTGGTGGTGGTGAGAGAGAGAGTGTGGCGTGCTAGGGCCTCCCCGGGGGGCTCAGGATTGGTGGAGAGAGGTGAGAGTGGCGGTGGTGGTGGTGAGAGAGAGAGTGTGGCGTGCTAGGGCCTCCCCGGGGGGCTCAGGATTGGTGGAGAGAGGTGAGAGTGGCGGAGAGTGGTGAGAGAGAGAGTGTGGCGTGCTAGGGCCTCCCCGGGGGGCTCAGGATTGGTGGAGAGTGGTGAGAGTGGCGGTGGTGAGAGAGAGAGTGTGGCGTGCTAGGGCCTCCCCGGGGGGCTCAGGATTGGTGGAGAGTGGTGAGAGTGGCGGTGGTGAGAGAGAGTGTGTGGCGTGCTAGGGCCTCCCCGGGGGGCTCAGGATTGGTGGAGAGTGGTGAGAGTGGCGGTGGTGAGAGAGAGTGTGTGGCGTGCCAGGGCCTCCCCGGGGGGCTCAGGATTGGTGGAGAGTGGTGAGAGTGGCGGTGGTGAGAGAGAGAGTGTGGCGTGCTAGGGCCTCCCCGGGGGGCTCAGGATTGGTGGAGAGAGAGAGTGGCGGTGGTGAGAGAGAGAGTGTGGCGTGCTAGGGCCTCCCCGGGGGGCTCAGGACTGGTGGAGAGAGAGAGTGGCGGAGAGTGGTGAGAGAGAGAGTGTGGCGAGTGTGGCGTAATAAAATATGTTTTTTTCTTCTCTTTCTCTCTTTTCATATATCATCTCATATAATTACAATTATGATAATATATATCTTTTCATATATCATCTCCGTATCCGTCCTTCTTTTGCCTCTATATATTTCTTTCCTAAAAGTGAATTGTTCTGTGGCTACAAATGGACGCAGAAGAGCAATTGTGAAAAAACATGATTAGATTTTGTAGGATTAAACGCATTCAAATTTGCTGTGAAATGGACAAGGAGAACTAGTGAGAGCGAAATTGGGTGGTTTGTATGTCTATTCATGTATGTTTGTATGAGGTTTTTATATGTACACACACACACACACACACACACACACACACACACACACACACACACACACACACACACACACACACACACACACACACACACACACACCACATATGAGACAAAAAAAAAAAAAAAAGAAAAAAAAAAAATGCCCAGCCACGCGCCGATTCTGAAGCCGGCCGGAAGCTTTTATTTTCGGCTTCAAAATAAACCGGCGTTGCTGGGTTAAGTCAAATTCGTGCATAAAAAAGACTAAAATAGGGTCTCCGTCGGGGATCGAACCCGCGTCTGAAATAATATAGGAATTTAGTTGTATTATCTTTGCATAGTGTTTATGTTGGTTATGCTACATATGTGGTTTATGTGAATTCATGGGTTTTTATGTTTCTCTCTCTCAATGTATATACAATCTATTTTTATGCTTCAATAATTCAACAATATAGTTCTTAAATAATACATTTTATTATCATTGTTGCAATACGGAGCATTTTAACATAGATAATTCATAGAATTATCTATGTCTAGCACGGGTTATAATTAATAGAAACTGGAAAATAAAGGACGGTCTCTAAATTGCCCTCATGAGGTGCGGAAAGCAATACTGGAATCTTGCACTTGTTCAACCTAACTCTGCATCGGTAATGGTATGGAATAATTGCCTGAAACTATTTTACTCTTTGTCAAACGTCAATTAAGCCGTTTCCTCCTTGGCTACGGCAGGTGTTTCTTCGATAAGTACAAATGGCCCGCGTGTCTTCACAACTAAGGCTGTAACCGTCCTTCTCTCACTATTATAAAATTCTTTTCTAAAAATGATTTGTTCTGTGGCCACAAATGCACGCAGACAAGACAAGCGATTGTGATAATGATAATTTAGGATCAAACTCATTCATAATTACTGCCAGTGTATTAAAATTTCATGAATATCTGGGGGGTTATTATTATCATTATAACCAATATCATGTCATCACTTTTATCACCATTATTGTCATTACCTTTGTATATTATCATGGCTGTAATCTTACCATCATTATCAGTATTATTAGTATTAGTAGTTTGTGTGTGTGTATGTGTGCGTGTGTGTGTGTGTGTGTGTGTGTGTGTGTGTGTGTGTGTGTGTGTGTGTGTGTGTGTGTGTGTGTGTGTGTGTGTGTGTGTGTGTGTGTGTGTGCGCGTGCATACCTGGTGAATTGCAAAACACATTTATATAGAACACTTAAGCCGTTTCCTGCTTGCTTACTGCAGTTTCCTCTTCGAGAAGAACAAAATGGCCGCCGCGCCTTCACAGCTGACGCGATGACAACAAAGGTTGGGCGAACCACGTGTGCATATAAAATACTTCAATTGTGTTATAGTTTACTCATTATATGGTTCAGATTATTGCAGTAGTCATCATATTTTATTGCAACAGCGAATTATAAAATATAGGTATATTAATATAAAGATATTAGTTCCAGATAATACTGATATTACTAATGATGGCAAAGATAATTACAATTATGATAAAGAATGGTAATAACTAATAATGCTGATAAAAGTGATGACATGATGTTAATGACGATTATGATAATAAAGATAGTCCAAAACATACTGCTGTCAGTAATAATAACCATAACAGAAAAAAGTTAAAGTGAGAAAGAGAAAGAATAACAGAGAAAAAGAGGGAAGAGAGAGAGGGTTGGGGAGGGCTGAAGGGAGAGATAGAGGGGTGTTACTGAGAAATAAAGAAAAAGAGAGAGCGTGTCAGTGAAGGAAGGAGAGAGAGAGAAACAAAGGGGGTGGGGGTGAAGAGGGAGAGAAAGGAGTGTCACTTTTCGTTATTTGAATTTTAGTTTTCGCAGCCAGTTTGTCTTTTAACTCTCACCCTCTTTTCACACACATACACACACAAATAAGCGTAAACAGATCAGCAAAACAAACCATAAAAGAAAATAATAGATAAAAGAAAATAATAGATAAATAACAATAACTGTAAAGTAAGAGGATAGAGGCAGATAAGCAACCAGAAAGAAAAATGGAAATATTGATTTATACAAATTTAGAGTTAAACGAATTCGTGCACAGAAGTGAAAATAATTAATTTTAGTCTCCGTCGGGAATCGAACCCGAGTCTGTCGCTTAAAAGGCGCCTGTCCCACCCACTGCACTACACAGACATACAATATTTGTGAAATTAAGTTTTACTTGATTTGCATAGTGCTTACGTAGGTTATGCTACATGTATTGGGTGAATTTATGTCTCAATTCATGTGTCTTTAGGTCTGTGACACTCACTACTAATACTAAAAATGATGGGAAAGATAATTACATTCATGATAATAAACAATTGTAATTACAATAATAGTGAAAAAATGATTATATGGTATTGGTTATGATGATAATACTGCTGCCAGTAAACATAACCATAGCTGTTAAAGAAATAAAGAGAATGAGTGAGAGGAGGAAGGAAAAGGAGAAAGAGATGGGGGAGAGGGGGAGAAGGAGAAAGAGAGAGGGAGAGGAGGGTCACTGAGATATAGAAAGAGAGATAGTGTGTTAGCAAGGGAAGAAGAGAGAGGAGAAAGGGAGGTGGGGGTGGAGAGTGAGAGAAAAGTCATTTTTCGTATTTCAACCTTCAAGAGGATAATGCCATATAAACAACCAGAAAGAAAGATTAAAATGTTGATGTGTAAGCAAATTTAGATATTTAAAAAAAATCGTGCTTAAAAATCCTAACACTATGGAACTGAACCCGAGTCTGTCGCTTCGAAGGAGACCGCGCTGACCACTGCATCACGGAGACAAAATATCTCTGAAATTTAGTTGGATTATACTTGCATAGTGTTTATGTAGGTTATGCTACATGTGTTATGTGTGAATTCATGTGTTATGTTTGTTTTTCTCTCTCTCTCTCAATGTAGTCTTTGCAATCTATTTATATGCTTCAATGATTTAATAATATAGTTCTTAAATAATACATTTTACTATCTTTGGAACAATACGGAGTGTACATTCTTAAAATTATCTATATCTACCATTGGTTAAAATTAATAGAAATTGGTAAATAAAGGACTGTCTCTAAATTGCCCTCATGGGATGCGGAAATCAATACTGGAATATTACATTTGTTCAGGATAACTCCGCATCGGTAATGGAATAGAATACTTGCCATTCACTATTTCATGTGGTTTGAAACGTTAATTAAGCCGTTTCCTCCTTGCTTACCGCAGTTTTTCTTCGACAAGTACAAATGGCCCCCGCGCCTTCACAACTGCCCTGTTCTCCTCTCACCTTTATCAAATTCTTTTCTAAAAGTGAATTGTTCTGTGGGTCCAAATGCACGTAGACAAGACAGGTGATTGTGATGAAGATGATTTAGGATTGAACTCGTTCAAATTTGCTGCTAGTGTATAAAATATTTAATGAATATCTGGTGGGCAAGGAGAAAGACTGAGAGCGAGAGTAAGTGGTCTATAAACATACAATTCAACATGTATGCATACACAGGGACACATTAACTATGATGATAATAATACTGCTGCCAGTAATAACCATAGCGGGAAAAGAAAGAGAATGAGTGAGAGGAGGGGGAGAAGGGGGGGCGTTACTGAGATATAGACAGAGAATGGTAGCGTTAGCAAAGGAAGGGGAGAGAGAGAGGGGGGGGGGGGATTCTACTTCATAAGATGACGCGGAGGAAATAATATGACCAGTGAAAAATAAATAAGATAACACATATAACTATTGAAAATATATAAATACATAACCAGAGAGAGAGAAGGATGACAGTTCTCAGTATCGTGTTACTTTTACCCTAGGGGCTAGGATCATGAGTACTGACAAAGACGAGCGCCAGTCACAGACCCAAATCAGGTCATGTAAGGAGGGTGGGGTGGGGAGGGGGGGGGGGGTTATGTGGCCAGGACAAAAGAGGGGTGGGGGGGGGTTGCGTCATGTTCGTTCATAAGTTGGGGGAGGTGAATTTGATTTTTTTTAAGGGGGGGGGGTAAAAAAAAACGTTAATACGTCGTGGGCGTCCCTTTATGTAACTGTGTGTGTGTGTGTGTGTGTTGTTTCAATACGGGAGAAGAGCTAAGCTCAGGTGGTCCCGCCTGTATTTAAATTCGTATAACTTTTTGAAATGATGCTCATTTTTGGCACATAGTACGTTTTTGGGGAGACTGTTCCATGCTTCAATACTCGTAGTTCTGTTTGGGAAACTAAATCATTTGACATCTTTATCACCTCCTTTTACTTTCAACTTTTTGTTGTGTCCTCTCGTCCTTCTTGTGTTCAATATTGAAAAATATGTAATTTTTAAACCCCCCTGACTCGAAAATCCAGTGGAGATGTGATGGCCGAGTGGTTTTAGCATCGGACTTCGGGCGTGCCGGCCGCCCGGGTTCGAGTGTTCGAGCCCCGGCCGGTGACAGTGTTTCCTTGGGCAAGGAACTTTACTCTAATTGCCTAGTCGACTTGGGGGTGTATGAATGTGTGTGAATGATTGTGTGTGTGTGATTGTGTGTGTGTGATTTATAATAATAATGTATAATATAATATTTCATTTCATTTCATTTCATGTTTCGTGCTAGGGTCTCCCCGGGGGACTCAGGATTGGTGTTGGTGGTGAGAGAGAGAGTGTGTGGTGGCGTGCTAGGGTCTCCCCGGGGGACTCAGGATTGGTGTTGGTGGTGAGAGAGAGAGTGTGTGGCGTGCTAGGGTCTCCCCGGGGGACTCAGGACTGGTGTTGGTGGTGAGAGAGAGAGTGTGTGGCGTGCTAGGGTCTCCCCGGGGGACTCAGGATTGGTGTTGGTGGTGAGAGAGAGAGTGTGTGGCGGCGTGCTAGGGTCTCCCCGGGGGACTCAGGATTGGTGTTGGTGGTGAGAGAGAGAGTGTGTGGCGGCGTGCTAGGGTCTCCCCGGGGGGCTCAGGATTGGTGTTGGTGGTGAGAGAGAGAGTGTGTGGTGGCGTGCTAGGGTCTCCCCGGGGGGCTCAGGATTGGTGTTGGTGGTGAGAGAGAGAGTGTGTGGTGGCGTGCTAGGGTCTCCCCGGGGGGCTCAGGATTGGTGTTGGTGGTGAGAGAGAGAGTGTGTGGTGGCGTGCTAGGGTCTCCCCGGGGGACTCAGGATTGGTGTTGGTGGTGAGAGAGAGAGTGTTGTGGTGGGGTGCTCGGGTCGCCCTGGGGGACCCTGGATGGGTGTTGGTGGTTGTGAGAGAGAGTGTGTGGCGTGCTAGGGTCTCCCCGGGGGACTCAGGATTGGTGGTGGTGGTGAGAGAGAGAGTGTGTGGCGTGCTAGGGTCTCCCCGGGGGACTCAGGATTGGTGTTGGTGGTGAGAGAGAGAGTGTGTGGTGGCGTGCTAGGGTCTCCCCGGGGGACTCAGGATTGGTGTTGGTGGTGAGAGACAGAGTGTGTGGTGGCGTGCTAGGGTCTCCCCGGGGGGCTCAGGATTGGTGTTGGTGGTGAGAGAGAGAGTGTGGTGGCGTGCTAGGGTCTCCCCGGGGGACTCAGGATTGGTGTTGGTGGTGAGAGAGAGAGTGTGTGGTGGCGTGCTAGGGTCTCCCCGGGGGACTCAGGATTGGTGTTGGTGGTGAGAGAGAGAGTGTGTGGTGGCGTGCTAGGGTCTCCCCGGGGGGCTCAGGATTGGTGTTGGTGGTGAGAGAGAGAGTGTGTGGTGGCGTGCTAGGGTCTCCCCGGGGGGCTCAGGATTGGTGTTGGTGGTGAGAGAGAGAGTGTGTGGTGGCGTGCTAGGGTCTCCCCGGGGGACTCAGGATTGGTGTTGGTGGTGAGAGAGAGAGTGTGTGGTGGCGTGCTAGGGTCTCCCCGGGGGACTCAGGATTGGTGTTGGTGGTGAGAGAGAGAGTGTGTGGTGGCGTGCTAGGGTCTCCCCGGGGGACTCAGGATTGGTGTTGGTGGTGAGAGAGAGAGTGTGTGGTGGCGTGCTAGGGTCTCCCCGGGGGACTCAGGATTGGTGTTGGTGGTGAGAGAGAGAGTGTGTGGTGGCGTGCTAGGGTCTCCCCGGGGGACTCAGGATTGGTGTTGGTGGTGAGAGAGAGAGTGTGTGGTGGCGTGCTAGGGTCTCCCCGGGGGGCTCAGGATTGGTGTTGGTGGTGAGAGAGAGAGTGTGTGGTGGCGTGCTAGGGTCTCCCCGGGGGGCTCAGGATTGGTGTTGGTGGTGAGAGAGAGAGTGTGTGGTGGCGTGCTAGGGTCTCCCCGGGGGACTCAGGATTGGTGTTGGTGGTGAGAAGAGAGAGTGTGTGGCGTGCTAGGGTCTCCCCGGGGGACTCAGGATTGGTGTTGGTGGTGAGAGAGAGAGTGTGGGGCCGTGCTAGGGTCTCCCCGTGGGACTCAGGATTGGTGTTGGTGGTGAGAGAGAGAGTGTGTGGTGGCGTGCTAGGGTCTCCCCGGGGGGCTCAGGACTGGTGTTGGTGGTGAGAGAGCGAGTGTGTGGTGGCGTGCTAGGGGCTCCCCGGGGGACTCAGGATTGGTATTGGTGGAGAGAGAGAGAGTGTGTGGCGTGCTAGGGTCTCCCCGGGGGACTCAGGATTGGTGTTGGTGGTGAGAGAGAGAGAGTGTGTGGCGTGCTAGGGTCTCCCCGGGGGACTCAGGATTGGTGGTGGTGGTGAGAGAGAGAGTGTGTGGCGTGCTAGGGTCTCCCCGGGGGACTCAGGATTGGTGGTGGTGGTGAGAGAGAGAGTGTGTGGCGTGCGAGGGTCTCCCCGGGGGGCTCAGGACTGGTGGTGGTGGTGAGAGAGAGAGTGTGTGGCGTGCTAGGGTCTCCCCGGGGGACTCAGGACTGGTGTTGGTGGTGAGAGAGAGTGTGTGGCGTGCGAGGGTCTCCCCGGGGGACTCAGGACTGGTGGTGGTGGTGAGAGAGAGAGTGTGTGGCGTGCGAGGGTCTCCCCGGGGGGCTCAGGACTGGTGGTGGTGGTGAGAGAGAGAGTGTGTGGCGTGCGAGGGTCTCCCCGGGGGACTCAGGACTGGTGGTGGTGGTGAGAGAGAGAGTGTGGCGTGCGAGGGTCTCCCCGGGGGGCTCAGGACTGGTGGTGGTGGTGAGAGAGAGTGTGTGGCGTGCGAGGGTCTCCCCGGGGGGCTCAGGACTGGAGGGTGGTGGTGAGAGAGAGTGTGTGCGGCGTGCGAGGGTCTCCCCGGGGGACTCAGGACTGGAGGTTGGTGGTGAGAGAGAGTGTGTGCGGCGTGCGAGGGTCTCCCCGGGGGACTCAGGACTGGAGGGTGGTGGTGAGAGAGAGTGTGTGTGGCGTGCGAGGGTCTCCCCGGGGGACTCAGGACTGGAGGGTGGTGGTGAGAGAGAGTGTGTGCGGCGTGCGAGGGTCTCCCCGGGGGGCGCAGGGCTGGAGGGTGGTGGGGAGAGAGAGTGTGTGCGGCGTGCGAGGGCCGCCCCGGGGGGGTCAGGACTGGAGGGTGGTGGGGAGAGAGAGTGTGTGCGGCGTGCGAGGGTCTCCCCGGGGGGCTCAGGACTGGTGGTGGTGGGGAGAGAGAGCGAGAGTGCGCGTGGCGTGGGAGGGTCTCCCCGGGGGGCTCAGGACTGGTGGTGGTGGGGAGAGAGAGCGTGTGCGGCGTGCGAGGGTCTCCCCGGGGGGCTCAGGACTGGTGGTGGTGGCGAGAGAGAGCGAGAGTGCGCGTGGCGTGCGAGGGTCTCCCCGGGGGGCTCAGGACTGGTGGTGGTGGCGAGAGAGAGCGAGAGTGCGCGTGGCGTGCGAGGGTCTCCCCGGGGGGCTCAGGACTGGTGGTGGTGGCGAGAGAGAGCGAGAGTGCGCGTGGCGTGCGAGGGTCTCCCCGGGGGGCTCAGGAATGGTGGTGGTGGGGAGAGAGAGCGTGTGCGTGGCGTGCGAGGGTCTCCCCGGGGGGCTCAGGAATGGTGGTGGTGGCGAGAGAGAGCGTGTGCGTGGCGTGCGAGGGTCTCCCCGGGGGGCTCAGGAATGGTGGTGGTGGTGGTGAGAGAGAGTGTGTGGCGTGCGAGGGTCTCCCCGGGGGACTCAGGACTGGTGGTGGTGGCGAGAGAGAGAGTGCGTGGCGTGCGAGGGTCTCCCCGGGGGACTCAGGACTGGTGGTGGTGGCGAGAGAGAGAGAGGGGGTGGCGTGCGAGGGGCGCCCCGGGGGGCTCAGGACTGGTGGTGGTGGTGGTGAGAGTGAGTGTGTGGCGTGCGAGGGTCGCCCCGGGGGGCTCAGGACTGGTGGTGGTGGTGGTGAGAGTGAGTGTGTGGCGTGCGAGGGTCTCCCCGGGGGGCTCAGGACTGGTGGTGGTGGCGAGAGAGAGAGAGTGCGTGGCGTGCGAGGGTCTCCCCGGGGGGCTCAGGACTGGTGGTGGTGGCGAGAGAGAGAGAGTGCGTGGCGTGCGAGGGTCTCCCCGGGGGGCTCAGGACTGGTGGTGGTGGCGAGAGAGAGAGTGCGCGTGGCGTGCGAGGGTCTCCCCGGGGGGCTCAGGACTGGTGGTGGTGGCGAGAGAGAGAGTGCGCGTGGCGTGCGAGGGTCTCCCCGGGGGGCTCAGGACTGGTGGTGGTGGCGAGAGAGAGAGAGCGTGTGTGGCGTGCGAGGGTCTCCCCGGGGGGCTCAGGACTGGTGGTGGTGGCGAGAGAGAGAGAGCGTGTGTGGCGTGCGAGGGTCTCCCCGGGGGGCTCAGGACTGGTGGTGGTGGGGAGAGAGAGAGAGCGTGTGTGGCGTGCGAGGGTCTCCCCGGGGGGCTCAGGACTGGTGGTGGTGGGGAGAGAGAGAGAGTGCGGCGTGCGAGGGTCTCCCCGGGGGGCTCAGGACTGGTGGTGGTGGGGAGAGAGAGAGTGCGGCGTGTATAATTTTTAAATTTTGTTTTTTATTATTATTATCGTATAAAAATAGCAATGATAATAATAATTGCCTGACACTATTTCACATGGTGTCGAATGTTAATTGAGCCGTTTCCTGCTTGCTTACTGCAGTTTTCTCTTCGAGGAGAACAAATTGCCCCCGCGCCTTCACAGCTGACGCGATGACGACAAAGGTAGAGGGTGCCGTGTGTACATAGAAAATACATCAATATAAAAAAAATTAAATTTTGTTTTTTATTATTATTATCGTTATTATTATTATAATTATTATCGTTGTTTTTGTTGACAATAATGTTATTGTTGTTATATTTACCATTATTATTGTTATTATTATGTTTATCAATATTATGATCATTGTTAGTATTATTTCATTATTATCATCATTATCATTTATATTATTATATTTATATTATATTATTTATATTATCATTATTATCATTATTTTTATTGTTTTTAACGGTTTCGTTTGTTTGTTTTGTTTTTGTCTATTTTTCTCTCTCACAGAGAACTTAATTTGTTGCGTCACGTTGAGAAGCCAGTACACACGCTATGACGAATGAGAGCAATTTATTTTCGTGCTCTAAAGGTTGAAATAAATAAAAATAAAAATAAAATATTAATAATAAATAAAATAAAATAAAAATAACAATAAAATAATAAAAATAATAAAATAAAAAAATAATAAAATAATAAAAATAATAAAATAAAAATAAAAATAAAAGGTTAAATCAAATACAGGGCGTTAATAATTTAATTTTCATTGGAACATGGTATGTAGATTCTCAGATAAAAGATAGTTTTTAAAAAATCATTAACAGCATCAGAAAAATAATTTCAGGAACAAAAATTCTAATTTGATTTATTGCACGCCCATAGTCACATATTTCAGCTCCATCGATTAGATAATATCATAAACCTCTCCACAATTTCTCTGTTTTTGGTTCCTTTAAAATACCCAGTAATAACAAGAGCAGGGTTTGGGTCAAAGATTATAATCTTTGGCTTGGGTGCCCTCATGAGACGAGGACAAAAATACTCCAGTTTTATATTTGTTTAGGATAACTTCGCCTCAGTAATGATATGGGATACTTGACTGACACTATCCTGCATGGTGCCAAATGTATGGACAGTTCTTTAGGGGATAAAAACAGATAAGCAACCTGAAATAAAGCTAAAAATGGTTATATAACACGAATTTGTGCATGATTTTATTATTTTGGTGTCCCTCTCTCTCTCTCTCTCTCTCTCTCTCTCTCTCTCTCTCTCTCTCTCTCTCTCTCTCTCTCTCTCTCTCTCTCTCTCTCTCTCTCAAAAGTCTCAGCAATCTATTTTATGCTCTAATGATTTAACATTAATTTTCATTGTAGCAACACGGTATGTACCTTGTCAGATTGAAGGTTAAAAAAGGCAATTGCCAGGGTTTACATAAATAGTATCGGGAAAATAATCTGCAAGAATAAATATTCTCATTTGATGCCTTATTGCTTCCCTATATTCACAGTCACACTTCTGTCCCATCGATTTAGATCATATAAACCTCTCCACTACTACTCTGTTCGTTGTTCCTTTCAAATGCCTAGGAATAACAAGAGCAGGGCTTGGGTGCCCTCATTAGACGCGGACAACAATTTTACCAATTTTACATTTCTTCAGGATAACTCCGCATTAGTTATTATTATTATTATGGAATACTTGTCTGACACTATTTCACGTGGTGTCGAATGTTAATTGAGCCGTTCCCTGCTTGCTTACTGCAGTTTCCTCTTCGAGAAGAACAAATGGCTGACGCGATGACGACAAAGGCAGAGGGTGCCGTGTGTACATAGAAAATACAATATAAATATTAGTTCTAAAGTGTGAACTTGGAAATATGAAATTACTCAGGAAAGTCAGATGGAGTTCTAGACAAATTTTCTAACAATTTAGCAGCCTGACTATTTTAGGACAGTCTTTAAGCTTTTGCTTTTATTACAATATTCATCTGTAAAACAGTTCAGGTCACCCTTACCACTGTCATTCATTTAATTATCATCAGCCTTTTATATTTTCATTCTTGATGTTTGTTTTTCCTTCTCTTTCTTTTCATATATCATCTCCGTATCCATCCTTCTTTTTCCTCTATACATTTCTTTTCTAAAAGTAAATTGTTCTGTGGCTACAAATGGACGCAGAAGAGCAATTGTGAAAAAAAACAACTTATGATTAAGTTTTGTAGGATTAAACGTATTCAAATTTGCTGTCAAACGCACAAGGAGAACTAGTAAGTGCGAAATTGAGTGGTTTGTATGTTTATTCATGTGTGTGTTTTTTTATATGTATGCACACACACACACACACACACACACACACACACACACACACACACACACACACACACACACACACACACACACACGCACACATACACACACAATACATATGAGACACCTGAAAAAAAAAAATGCCGTGCGTCCCCGCGCGGGCGGAGTCCGGGTCAGCCGCGCGCCGATTCTGTCGCCCGGAAACTTATTTTCGGCTTCTAAACATACCGGCGTTACTGGGTTAAGACAAATTTGTGCGTAAAAAAAGACTAAAATATGGTCTCCGTCGGGGATCGAACCCGCGTCTGGCGACCGTGGTAACCACTGCACCACGGATTCATGAAATAATTTAGGAATTTAGTTGTATTATGTTTGCATAGTGTTTATGTTGGTTATGCTACATATGTGGTATGTGTGAATTCATGGGGTTTTATCTCTATCTCTCTCAATGTATATACAATCTATTTTTATGCTTCAATAATTTAACAATATAGTTCTTAAATAATACATTTTATTATCATTGTTGCAATACGGAGTATACATTCATAAAATTATCTATATCTAGCATGGGTTATAATTAATAGAAACTGGAAAATAAATAAATAATTGCCCTCATGAGATGCGGAAAGCAATACTGGAATCTTACACTTTTTCAACCTAACTCTGCATCGGTGATGGTATGGAATAATTGCCTGAAACTATTTAACGCGGTGTCAGACGTTAATTAAGCCGTTTCTTCGATAAGTACAAATGGCCCGCGTGTCTTCACAACTAAGGCTATATCCGTCCTTCTTTCACTGTTATAAAATTCTTTTCTAAAAATGATTTGTTCTGTGGCTACAGATGCACGCAGACAAGACAAGCGATTGTGATAATGCTAATTTAGGATCAAACCTCTCCCTCTCTCTCTTTCATTTCTTTCTCTTCATTTTTTTTCTCTGATTCTTCTTCATCTCTCCCTCTCAATCATAATTACTGCGTGTATTAAGATTTCATATCTGGGGGGTTATTATTATTATTATAACCAATATCATGTCATCACTTTTATCACCATTATTGTCATTACCTTTGTATATTATCATGGCTGTAATAATCTTACCATTATCAGTATTATTAGTATTTGTGTGTGTGTGTGCGTGTGTGTGTGTGTGTGTGCGTGTGTGTGTGTGCGTGTGTGTGTGTGTGTGTGTGTGCATATACCTGAATTGCAAAACATTTATATAGAACACAAGCCGTTTCCTGCTTGCTTACTGCAGTTTCCTCTTCGAGAAGAACAAATGGCCGCCGCGCCTTCACAGCTGACGCGATGACAACAAAGGTTGGGCGAACCACGTGTGCATATAAAATACTTCCATTGTGTTACAGTTTACTCAATATATGGTCCTGATTATTGCAGTAGTCATCATATTTTATTGCAACAGCGAATTATAAAATATAATTATATTAATATAAAGATATTAGTTCCAGATAATACTGATATTACTAATGATGGCAAAGATAATTACAGTTATGATAAATGGTAATAACTAATAATGTTGATAAAAGTGATGACATGATGTTAATGACGATTACGATAATAAAGATAGTCCAAAACATACTGCAGTCAGTAATAATAACCATAGAAAAAAGGTAAAGTGAGAAAGAGAAAGAATAACAGAGAAAAAGGGAAGAGAGAGAGGGTTGGGGAGGACTGAAGGGAGAGATAGAGGGGTGTTACTGAGAAATAAAGAAAAAAGCGTGTCAGTGAAGGAAGGAGAGAGAGAGAGAGAGACAAAGGGGTGGGGGTGAAGAGGGAGAGAAAGGAGTGTCACTTTTCGTTATTTGAATTTTAGTTTTCGCAACCAGTTTGTCTTTTAACTCTCACCCTCTTTTCACACACACACACATACAAATAAGCGTAAACAGATCAGCAAAACAAACCATAATAGAATAGATAAAAGAAAATAATAGATAACAATAACTGTAAAGTAAGAGGATAGAGGCAGGTAAGCAACCAGAAAGAAAAAATAGAAATATTGATTTATACAAATTTAGAGTTAAACGAATTCGTGCACAGAAGTGAAAATAATTAATTTTAGTCTCCGTCGGGAATCGAACCCGAGTCTGTCGCTTAAAAGGCGCCTGTCCCACCCACTACACGACACACGTACAATATTTGTGAAATTGAGTTTTACTTGATTTGCTTAGTGCTTACGTAGGTTATGCTACATGTATTGGGTGAATTTATGTCTCATTTCATGTGTCTTTAGGTCTGACACTCACTACTAATACTAAAAATGATGGGAAAGATAATTACATTCATAATAAACAATTGTAATTACAATAATAGTGAAAAAAGGATTGTATGGTATTGGTTATGATGATAATACTGCTGCCAGTAAACATAACCATAGCTGTTAAAGAAATAAAGTGAGTGAGAGGAGGAAGGAAAAGGAGAAAGAGATGGGAGAGAGGGGGAGAAGGAGAAAGAGAGAGGGAGAGGAGGGTCACTGAGATACAGAACGAGAGTGTGTGTTAGCAAGGGAAGAAGAGAGAGGAGAAAGGGGGGGGTGGGGGTAGAGAGTGAGAGAAAAGTCATTTTTCGTATTTCAACCTTCAAGAGGATAATGCCATATAAACAACCAGAAAGATAAAAATGTTGATGAGTGTGTAAGCAAATTCAGATATTAATAAAGTGCTTAAAAATCCTAACACTATGGTCTCCGTCAGGAACTGAACCCGAGTCTGTCGCTTCAAAGGAGACCGCGCTAGCCACTGCATCACGGAGGCAAAATATTTCTGAAATTTAGTTGGATTATACTTGCATAGTGTTTATGTAGGTTATGCTACATATGTTATGTGAAAATTCATGTTATGTTTGTTTCTCTCTCTTTCTCTCTCAATGTAGTATTTGCAATGTATGTATATGCTTCAATGATTTAATAATATAGTTCTTAAATAATACATTTTACTATCTTTGGAACAATACGGAGTGTACATTCTTAAAATTATCTATATCTACCATGGGTTAAAATTAATAGAAATTGGTAAATAAATGACTGTCTCTAAATTGCCCTCATGAGATGCGGAAATCAATACTGGAATATTACACTTGTTCAGGATAACTCCGCATCGGTAATGGAATAGAATACTTGCCATTCACTATTTCATGTGGTTTGAAACGTTAATTAAGCCGCTTCCTCATTGCTTACCGCAGTTTTCCTTCGACAAGTCCAAATGGCCCCGCGCCTTCACGACTGTCCTGCTCTCCTCTCACCTTTATCAAATTCTTTTCTAAAAGTGAATTGTTCTGTGGGCCCAAATGCATGTAGGACCAGGATTGGTGGTGGTGAGAGAGAGTGTGTGGCGTGCGAGGGTCTCCCCGGGGGACTCAGGATATTTTTTTTTTTTTTTTAATGTTATTTTTGCTATATTTACCATTATTATTATTATGTTTATCAATATTATGATCATTGTTAGTATTATTTCATTATTATCATCATTATCATTTATATTATTATATTTATATTATATTAATATTTATATTATCATTATTATCATTATTTTTATTGTTTTTAACGGTTTCGTTTTGTTTTGTTTTTGTCTATTTTTCTCTCTCACAGAGAACTTAATTTGTTGCGTCACGTTGAGAAGCCAGTACACACGCTATGACGAATGAGAGCAATTTATTTTCGTGCTCTAAAGGTTAAAATAAATAAAAATAAAAATAAAATATTAATAATAAATAAAATAAAATAAAAATAATAAAATAAAAATAATAATAAAACAATAAAAATAATAAAATAAAAATAAAAGGTTAAATCAAATACAGGGCGTTAATAATTTAATTTTCGTTGCAGGAACATGGTATGTACATTCTCAGATAAAAGCTAGTTTTAAAAAATCAATTAACAGCATCAGAAAAATAATTTCAGGAACAAATATTCTAATTTGATGTCTTATTGCACGCCCATAGTCACATATTTCAGCTCCATCGATTAGATAATATCATAAACCTCTCCACAATGTCTCTGTTTTGGGTTCCTTTAAAATACCCAGTAATAAACAAGAGCAGGGTTTGGGTCAAAGATTATAATCTTTGGCTTGGGTGCCATGAGACGAGGACAAAAATACTCCAGTTTTATATTTGTTTAGGATAACTTCGCCTCAGTAATGATATGGGATAATTGACTGACACTAATTTGTTTTTTTATTTAATTTAATTTTTAATAATAATTTGGCATGGTGCCTTATGTTTTTTGACAGTCCTTTAGGGGATAAAAACAGATAAGCAACCTGAAATAAAGCTAAAAATGGTTATATAACACGAATTTGTGCATGATTTTATTATTTTGGTGTCTCTCTCTCTCTCTCTCTCTCTCTCTCTCTCTCTCTCTCTCTCTCTCTCTTTCTCTTTCTGTCTCTGTCTGTCTTTCTCTCTTTCTTTCTCTCTTTCTTTCTCTCTTTCTTTCTCTCTTTCTTTCTCTCTCTCTCTCTCTCTCTCTCTCTCTCTCTCTCTCTCTCGCTCTCGCTCTCGCTCTCGCTCTCGCTCTCGCTCTCGCTCTCGCTCTCGCTCTCGCTCTCTCGCTCTCTCGCTCTCTCGCTCTCTCTCGCTCTCTCTCGCTCTCTCGCTCTCTCGCTCTCTCTCGCTCTCTCTCGCTCTCTCTCTCTCTCTCTCTCGCTCTTGCTCTCGCTCTCTCGCTCTCGCTCTCTCGCTCTCTCGCTCTCTCTCTCGCTCTCTCTCTCTCTTCTCTCTTCTCTCTTCTCTCTTCTCTCTTCTCTCTCTCTCTCTCTCTCTTTCAAAAGTCTCAGCAATCTATTTTATGCTCTAATGATTTATTACCTTTCATTGTAGCACACGGTATGTACATTGTCAGATTGAAGGTTAAAAAAGGCAATTGCCATGGTATACATAATTAGTATCGGGAAAATAATCTGCAATAAATATTCTCATTTGATGCCTTATTGCTTGCCTATATTCACAGTCATACTTCTGTCTCATCGATTTATATCATACAAACTTCTCCACTACTACTCTGTTCGTTGTTCCTTTCAAATACCTAGGAATAACAAGAGCAGGGCTTGGGTGCCCCCACCAGACGCGGACAACAATTTTACCAATTTTACATTTCTTCAGGATAACGCATTAGTAATATAGCAATGATAATAATAATTGCCTGACACTATTTCACATGGTGTCGAATGTTAATTGAGCCGTTTCCTGCTTGCTTACTGCAGTTTTCTCTTCGAGGAGAACAAATGGCCCCGCGCCTTCACAGCTGACGCGATGACGACAAAGGTAGAGGGTGCCGTGTGTACATAGAAAATACAATATAAATATTAGTTCTAAAGTGTGAACTTGAAAATATGAAATCACTCAGGAAAGTCAGATGGAGTTCTAGACAAATTTTCCAACAATTTAGCACTGACTATTTTTAGGACAGTCCTTAAGCTTGATTTTGCTTTTATTACAATATTCATCTATAAAACTGTTCAGGTCACCCTTATCACTGTCATTCATTTAATCATTGTAGTGTACGGCTGCGTACGTCCCGACTCGAAGGATGATATCATCTCCAGTTGAAGTCGCCAAGCTAAAACATCTATTTATTTATTTATTTTTAACCGAATTATTGTATATATGTTATGGCCGAAAAGCAGTTTATCATCGGATTTTCTCCGTATCCTTTCCTGTATTTATCTTTTTCTAATGTTCTTTCCTCTTGCCGACGTCTCCAAATTCTCACGATAACCACCGAAGGAGGTGACGGTCGTTACCCTGCTTCTTTTTTGTTTTTCCCCTTCCCTCTCTCGTCTGGTTGTTTGGATTGTCCAACTATCGGCTGGGTCTTTAGGCACCTCTTTTGCCTATATTCTTCTTTCGCGCCATGCCTGGGGCTTGGCCTGGGGGTTTCTTTCGGGGTATAAGTACTCGTGGTAGGGGGAAGGAAGAGAACTTCGGTCCTGACCTCTGTCCCGCACTTTGGTCCTTCGCGGTAACAATTTTACCTGTGTTGTGCTCTCGCTCGGATTTACCCTGGGATATACTTCACGCACGGATTTACCAGGATTGCTGTGTATCTCCTCAAAGCTAAGTGGTTGCTGGTTGTGTGTAGGAGACGACTGGTCTCTTTTGGACTTCAGCGTGACATGTTGCATTATCATCTGCAGGGTGCACTCTTTCGTGAAGTCCCGTGACATTTTTGCGTATTTCCCAGTGTTTGAGAGCATTAGGACCAAGTAATTTAAAGAAACACTGCTTGAGGATCCGTACCTCCAGTGTATTCATTTTTATAACTAAGTTATTACTTAGTTTCTTTTCATTCCTGCCTGAGGATCCGTACCTCCTGGAATAAAGATCTTTTTAAGTACCATTACGTACTTTATCGTGAATTGTTTTGTTTCGCTTAATGCGTGGTTGTTGATTTCTGCTTGATCGTGTGGGTGATTAAGCAGTCTCTGTGATTACACCTCCAGTGTGACTTTCCCTTTTTAAGACTTAAGTCATTACTTCGTTGTATTTCGTTCGTACTTGAGGAGTCATACCTCCTGTACATATATATATTTTTTTTTTAAGTTAATGTTGATGTTTCCTATCGTCCCTGCTTGAGGATCCGTACCTCCGGGGATAAAAGATCGTTATCAGGATCTTTTTACATATTTTGTTTGTTATGTTTCTGTTGATTTCTGCCTGACCTTGTGGGTGATCAGACGGACTTTTGTTGCTCCGTATCTCCTGATAACGAGCCCTTAGTATCACATGATACTTGATTTTTGTTGTTGTTGTCGTTTGTTGTTTCGGCTGATTCCTGTCTGACCTTGTGGGTGTTCAGGCAATCTTCGTGAATAGTCCCTTCCTTGACTTTTTCAGCCTTCTTATTAATCTATTTCTTAATTCTTTTGCACACAAGTACTCTTACTAGGTATCCGTCAGCATTAGCTTTGGTTTACAGTTAACATCCATTTGGGTTGGATGTTAACAATTTAACGTAATTTAGGGACTTGGATGTTTTAATGCTGACCCCCTAATAACAGTACTTCTGGAGTTGGGACGCCAACTTAGGGAAGACATTTTTTATATCGTGGTAAGTTTATCTGGTGTTGATTTCTCGTGCATCACCGCCGCTGTGATAAATTGGTGATGCACACACCTTTGTCTACTTCTCATGACTGAAAAATGCCTGTAATTCCCTAGTGAGTGTAACTTGCTCTCTAAATAAACATCGTACCATCTTAGAGCTTTTACTCAACTCCAGTCAGAATAATTTATACCATCACTAAAGTTCTGGTTCTGACCAAGGTTAGATGCCTAAATCTTTCTCGGACTCGGGTCTCCTAAACAGCACATCGCTGGTTGCTCTGACATCACGCAACCCTTGAAAGGCTGTAAAAAGGCTAGATAAATCAGAGAATATTAAGCTGATATTAAAAGAACAGATTCATTTAGCTATACCTGTGTTCCCGCTCCCAGCGGGCGGATGCTCAAACCGAAGGGAAGAAGAAGAATCCTATGATCTTGCTTTTTTCTTCCAAACACGTCCACGCAGACGCTCAGCCTACGCTATCTCCCTTTTCACATCTACACACTTACACATCCAACATTCAGCACATACATTCTGTACTTTCTTTCCACCCTTCTCTGATACAACACCCACACCCACTTACACGACATACACGGTTCCCGAACCTACTAATCGGGTGGTGGCAGCGTGCCGTAGGCCTGGAACCTTACATCTGTTCACTGCAGACGAATCTTTCCTTGAGCAAAGAACTCAATATTCTCGGTTGAGCCAGGACTCAACCAGACCACTTAAAGTCTACTGGGTCTACGACCCGCTACAATTATCATCAGCCTTTTTTATTTTCATTCTTGATGAGTTTGTTTTTCCTTCTCTTTCTCTCTTTTCATATATCATCTCTGTATCCGCCCTTCTTTTTCCTCTATACATTTCTTTTCTAAAAGTGAATTGTTCTGTGGCTACAAATGGACGCAGAAGAGCAATTGTGAAAAAATAAAACGATTAGGTTTTGTAGGATTAAGCGCATTCAAATTGGCTGTCAAATGGAGAACTAGTGAGAGCGAAATTGTGGTTTGTATGTCTATTCATGTATGTTTGTATGAGTTTTTTATATGTATGCATGCGCGTGCGCACACACACACACACGCACACGCACACACACATACACATACACATACACATACACATACACATACACACACACATACATACATACACACACACACACACACACACACACATACACACACACACACACACACACACACACACACACACACACACACACACACACACACACACACATATACACACACACACACACCCACGCACACACACATATGAGACCTAAAAAAAAAAAAAGCCGTGCGTCCCCGCGCGGGCGGAGTCCGGGCCAGCCGCGCGCCGATTTAGCCGCCCGGAAACTTTTATTTTCGGCTTGAAAATATACCGGCGTTACTGGGTTAAGACAAATTCGCGCATAAAAAAAAGACTAAAATATGGTCTCCGTCGGGGATCGAACCCGCGTCTGGCGACCGTGGCAACCACTGCACCGCGGATTCATGAAATAATTTAGGAATTTAGTTGTATTATGTTTGCATAGTTTTTATGTTGGTTATGCTACATATGTGGTATGTGTGAATTCATGGGGTTTTATGTCTCTCGCAACTTAGTCTTTACAATCTATTTTTATGCTTCAATAATTTAACAATATAGTTCTTAAATAATGGAATAATTGCCTGAAACTATTTTACGCGGTGTCAAGCGTTAATTAAGCCGTTTCCTCCTTGGCTACGGCAGTTGTTTCTTCGATAAGTACAAATGGCCGGCGTGTCTTCACTACTAAGGCTATATCCGTCCTTCTCTCACTGTTATAAAATTCTTTTCTAAAAATGATTTGTTCTGTGGATACAAATGCACGCAGACAAGACAAGCGATCGTGACAATGATAATTTAGGATCAAACTCATTCATAATTACTGCCAGTGTATTAAGATTTCATGAATATCTGGGGGTTATTATTATCATTATAACCAATATCATGTCATCACTTTTATCACCATTATTGTCATTACCTTTGTATATTATCATGGCTGTAATAATCTTACCATCATTATCAGTATTATTAGTATTAGTAGTTGTGTGTGTGTGTGTGTGTGTGTGTGTGTGCGTGTGCGTGTGCGTGTGCGTGTGCGTGTGCGTGTGCGTGTGCGTGTGCGTGTGCGTGTGCGTGTGCGTGTGCGTGTGCGTGTGCGTGTGCGTGTGCGTGTGCGTGTGTGTGTGTGTGTGTGTGTGTGCATACCTGGTGAATTGCAAAACACATTTATATAGAACACTTAAGCCGTTTCCTGCTTGCTTACTGCAGTTTCCTCTTCGAGAAGAACAAATGGCCGCCGCGCCTTCACAGCTGACGCGATGACAACAAAGGTTGGGCGAACCACGTGTGCAGATAAAATACTTCCATTGTGTTATAGTTTACTCATTATATGGTTCAGATTATTGCAGTAGTCATCATATTTTATTGCAACAGCGAATTATGAAATATAGGTATATTAATATAAAATTAGTTCCAGATAATACTGATATTACTAATAATGGCAAAGATAATTACAATTATGATAAAGAATGGTAATAACTAATAATGCTGATAAAAGTGGACATGATGTTAATGACGATTATGATAATAAAGATAGTCCAAAACATACTGCTGTCACTAATAATAACCATAACAGAAAAAAGGTAAATGAGAAAGAGAAAGAATAACAGAGAAAAAGAGGGAAGAGAGGGAGAGTTGGGGAGGACTGAGGGGAGAGATAGAAGGGTGTTACTGAGAAATAAAGAAAAAAAAGAGAGCGTGTCAGTGAAGGAAGGAGCGAGAGAGACAAAGGGGTGGGGGTGAAGAGGGAGAGAAAGGAGTGTCACTTTTCGTTACTTGAATTTTAGTTTTCGCAGCCGTTTGTCTTTTAACGCTCACCCTCTTTTCGCACACACACAAATAAGCGTAAACAGATCAGCAAAACAAACCATAAAAGAATAGATAAAAGAAAATAATAGATAACAATAACTGTAAAGTAAGAGGATAGAGGCAGATAAGCGACCAGAAAGAAAAATGGAAATATTGATTTATACAAATTTAGAGTTAAACGAATTCGTGCACAGAAGTGAAAATAATTAATTTTAGTCTCCGTCGGGAATCGAACCCGAGTCTGTCGCTTAAAAGGCGCCTGTCCCACCCACTACACGACACAGACATGCAATATTTGTGAAATTGAGTTTTACTTGATTTGCATAGTGCTTACGTAGGTTATGCTACATGTATTGCGTGAATTTATGTCAATTCATGTGTCTTTAGGTCTGACACTCACTACTAATACTAAAAATGATGGGAAAGATAATTACATTCATGATAATAAATTGTAATTACAATAATAGTGAAAAAATGATTATATGGTATTGGTTATGATGATAATACTACTGCCAGTAAACATAACCATAGCTGTTAAAGAAATAAAGTGAGTGAGAGGAGGAAGGAAAAGAGAAAGATGGGGGAGAGGGGGAGAAGGAGAAAGAGAGAGGGAGAGGAGGGTCACTGAGATATAGAAAGAGAGATAGTGTGTTAGCAAGGGAAGAAGAGAGAGGAGAAAGGGGGGGTGGGAGGTGGAGAATGAGAGAAAAGTCATTTTTCGTATTTCAACCTTCAAGAGGATAATGCCATATAAACAACCAGAAAGAAAGATTAACATGTTGATGGGTGTGTAAGCAAATTTAGATATTAAAAAAGTGCTTAAAAATCCTACCACTATGGTCTCCGTCAGGAACTGAATCCGAGTCTGTCGCTTCAAAGGAGACCGCGATAACCGCTGCATCACGGGGGCAAAATATCTCTGAAATTTAGTTGGATTATATTTGCATAGTGTTTATGTAGGTTATGCTACATATGTTATGTGTGAATTCATGTGTTATGTTTGTTTCTCTCTCTCTCTCTCAATGTAGTCTTTGCAATTTATATGCTTCAATTATTTAATAATATAGTTCTTAAATAATACATTTTACTATCTTTGGAACAATACGGAGTGTACATTCTTAAAATTATCTACCATGGGTTAAAATTAATAGAAATTGGTAAATAAATGACTGTCTCTAAATTGCCCTCATGGGATGCGGAAATCAATACTGGAATATTACACTTGTTCAGGATAACTCCGCATCGGTAATGGAATAGAATACTTACCTTTCACTATTTCATGTGGTTTGAAACGTTAATTAAGCCGCTTCCTCCTTGCTTACCGCAGTTTTCCTTCGACAAGTCCAAATGGCCCCCGCGCCTTCACGACTGTCCTGTTCTCCTCTCACCTTTATCAAATTCTTTTCTAAAAGTGAATTGTTCTGTGGGTCCAAATGCACGTAGACAAGACAGGTGATTGTGATGAAGATGATTTAGGATTGAACTCGTTTAAATGTGCTGCTAGTGTATAAAATGTTTAATGAATATCTGGTGGGGAGGGAGAAAGATTGAGAGCGAGAGTAAGTGGTCTATAAACATATACAATTCAACATGTATGCATACACAGGGGCACATTCACTATGATGATAATAATACTGCTGCCAGTAATAACCATAGCGGGAAATGAAAGAGAATGAGTGAGAAGGGGGGGGCGTTACTGAGATATAGACAGAGAATGGTAGCGTTAGCAATGGAAGGGGAGAGAGAGAGAGAGAGAGAGGGGAGGGGTTACTTCATAAGATGACGCGGAGGAAATAATATGATTAGTGAAAAATAAATAAGACATATGACTATTGAAAATATATAAATGCATAACCAGAGAGAGAGAGAGAGAGAAGGATGACAGTTCTCATGTTACTTTTATCCTATGGGACTAGGATCACGGGTACTGACAAAGACGAGCGCCAGTCACAGACCCAAATCAGGTCATGTAGGGGGGGGGGGAGGGGGTTGTGTTATGTGGGCAGGACAAAGAAGAGGGGGGGGGGGTTGCGTCATGTTCGTTCATAAGTTGGGAGGGGAGGTGAATTTGATTTTTTGAAAGGGGGGGGGTAAAAAAACGTTAAAACGTCGTGGGCGTCCCTTTATGTAACTACTTATATATATATATATATATATATATATATATATATATATATATATATATGTATGTATGTATGTATGTATGTATGTATGTATACATATATATATGTGTGTGTGTGTGTGTTTGCGCGCATGTGTGTGTGTGTGTGTGTGTGTGTGTGTGTGTGTGTGTGTGTGTGTGTGCGTGTGTTGTTTCAATACGGGAAAAGAGCTAAGCTCAGGTGGTCCCGCCTGTATTTAAATTCGTATAACTTTTTGAAATGATGCTCATTTTTGGCACATAGTACGTTTTTGGGGAGACTGTTCCATGCTTCAATACTCGTAGTTCTGTTTGGGAAACTAAATCATTTGACATCTTTATCACCTCCTTTTACTTTCAACTTTTTGTTGTGTCCTCTCGTCCTTCTTGTGTTCAATATTGAAAAGTCATCTATATCTATCTTCACTCATCCTGTAATACAGTTGAACAGCATAATCATGTCCCCCCTTTTCCTTCTTTCTTCCAAGGTAGTAAATCCTAACAGAATAATTATATAATTCCATGTAAATTTATATATATACATATATATATATATATATATATTAGTTCTTTGATATATTGCGTCTCATTAAAAAAAAAAAAAAAAAGACTAAAATTTCAACTGAAACTAAACCTTTAAAATTAAAACAAAACAAAACAAAAAAAAATCTATATAAATTTATAGTCCCCCTATAAACGTTCTCTTTTCTTAGTTACATATCTGAACAATAGATGGCGCTGTATGAAGTTTTGGACGTCACATTTTTTTCATGGGTGTGACACGTGCTTTCCTATCTTTGGTTTCCGTGGTCTTTTTTGGTTCAAATGATAAGCTATAATAGTTAATCGTTATAGTACTGTAAAAAAAAAGTATTTATCATATTAAACCGATTAAAAAAGTCAGTCTAAAATGTAACTAATATTTCAAAATTGGCAAAATTCTCTCTTGTATTCGATAAAAACAGATACAAATTTGTAACTAGCTGCTCGCCTGTTTGTTTACATTTGTCCACATTCCCCCGTCAGCTGACTGGATGAGAATAGCGAGAATCTGCCCTTATTAAGCATTACACATTCGTTGTTTCGCACAAAATCATCGCCACATAGCCTGAATAACGTTCACTATCGCCAGAGCCTGTGCAGAAGTCGAAGCCATCTTCGTGTGTTTAGAATTTTGGCCGGACTGTTTCCGTGGTTCTCATCGCTTGTGTGACTGCGCGAGCCAAAATTTCCGTGTAAAAGTAATGCGGCAAAAGTGCTAGTTGACGACCTTTAAACTACCGATGCCTACGCTAGCCGGAAGCTCATAATAGCGAATGTCAAAAGTAAGTAAATATGTAATTTTTAAACCCCCCTGACTCTAAAATCCAGTGGAGATGTGATGGCCGAGTGGTTTTAGCATCGGACTTCGGGCGTGCCGGCCGCCCGGGTTCGAGTGTTCGAGCCCCGGCCGGTGACAGTGTTTCCTTGGGCAAGGAACTTTACTCTAATTGCCTAGTCGACTTGGGGGTGTATGAATGTGTGTGAATGATTGTGTGTGTGTGATTTATAATAATAATGTATAATATAATATTTCATTTCATTTCATTTCATTTCATGTTTCGTGCTAGGGTCTCCCCGGGGGACTCAGGATTGGTGTTGGTGGTGGTGAGAGAGAGTGTGTGGCGTGCTAGGGTCTCCCCGGGGGACTCAGGATTGGTGTTGGAGGTGAGAGAGAGTGTGTGGCGTGCTAGGGTCTCCCCGGGGGACTCAGGATTGGTGTTGGTGGTGGTGAGAGAGAGTGTGTGGCGTGCTAGGGTCTCCCCGGGGGACTCAGGATTGGTGTTGGTGGTGGTGAGAGAGAGTGTGTGGCGTGCTAGGGTCTCCCCGGGGGACTCAGGATTGGTGTTGGTGGTGGTGAGAGAGAGTGTGTGGCGTGCTAGGGTCTCCCCGGGGGACTCAGGATTGGTGTTGGTGGTGGTGAGAGAGAGTGTGTGGCGTGCTAGGGTCTCCCCGGGGGACTCAGGATTGGTGTTGGTGGTGGTGAGAGAGAGTGTGTGGCGTGCTAGGGTCTCCCCGGGGGACTCAGGATTGGTGTTGGTGGTGAGAGAGAGAGTGTGTGGCGTGCTAGGGTCTCCCCGGGGGGCTCAGGATTGGTGTTGGTGGTGAGAGAGAGAGAGTGTGTGGCGTGCTAGGGTCTCCCCGGGGGGCTCAGGATTGGTGTTGGTGGTGAGAGAGAGAGAGTGTGTGGCGTGCGAGGGTCTCCCCGGGGGACTCAGGATTGGTGTTGGTGGTGGTGAGAGAGAGTGTGTGGCGTGCTAGGGTCTCCCCGGGGGACTCAGGATTGGTGTTGGTGGTGGTGAGAGAGAGAGTGTGTGGCGTGCTAGGGTCTCCCCGGGGGACTCAGGACTGGTGTTGGTGGTGAGAGAGAGAGTGTGTGGCGTGCTAGGGTCTCCCCGGGGGACTCAGGATCGGTGTTGGTGGTGAGAGGGAGAGTGTGTGGCGTGCTAGGGTCTCCCCGGGGGGCTCAGGATTGGTGTTGGTGGTGAGAGAGAGTGTGTGGCGTGCTAGGGTCTCCCCGGGGGACTCAGGATTGGTGGTGGTGAGAGAGAGTGTGTGGCGTGCTAGGGTCTCCCCGGGGGACTCAGGATTGGTGGTGGTGAGAGAGAGTGTGTGGCGTGCTAGGGTCTCCCCGGGGGACTCAGGATTGGTGTTGGTGAGAGAGAGTGTGTGGCGTGCTAGGGTCTCCCGGGGACTCAGGATTGGTGTGTGGTGAGAGAGAGTGTGTGGCGTGCTAGGGTCTCCCGGGGACTCAGGATTGGTGTGTGGTGAGAGAGAGTGTGTGGCGTGCTAGGGTCTCCCGGGGACTCAGGATTGGTGTGTGGTGAGAGAGAGTGTGTGGCGTGCTAGGGTCTCCCCGGGGGGCTCAGGATTGGTGTTGGTGGTGAGAGAGAGTGTGTGGCGTGCGAGGGTCTCCCCGGGGGGCTCAGGATTGGTGTTGGTGGTGAGAGAGAGAGAGTGTGTGGCGTGCGAGGGTCTCCCCGGGGGGCTCAGGATTGGTGTTGGTGGTGAGAGAGAGAGAGTGTGTGGCGTGCGAGGGTCTCCCCGGGGGGCTCAGGATTGGTGTTGGTGGTGAGAGAGAGAGAGTGTGTGGCGTGCGAGGGTCTCCCCGGGGGACTCAGGACTGGTGGTGGTGGCGAGAGAGAGAGTGTGTGGCGTGCGAGGGTCTCCCCGGGGGACTCAGGACTGGTGTTGGTGGCGAGAGAGAGAGTGTGTGGCGTGCGAGGGTCTCCCCGGGGGACTCAGGACTGGTGTTGGTGGCGAGAGAGAGAGTGTGTGGCGTGCGAGGGTCTCCCCGGGGGACTCAGGACTGGTGTTGGTGGCGAGAGAGAGAGTGTGTGGCGTGCGAGGGTCTCCCCGGGGGACTCAGGACTGGTGTTGGTGGCGAGAGAGAGAGTGTGTGGCGTGCGAGGGTCTCCCCGGGGGGCTCAGGATCGGTGGCGGTGGTGAGAGAGTGAGTGTGTGGCGTGCGAGGGTCTCCCCGGGGGACTCAGGACTGGTGTTGGTGGCGAGAGAGAGAGTGTGTGGCGTGCTAGGGTCTCCCCGGGGGGCTCAGGACTGGTGTTGGTGGCGAGAGAGAGAGTGTGTGGCGTGCGAGGGTCTCCCCGGGGGGCTCAGGACTGGTGGTGGTGAGAGAGAGTGTGTGGCGTGCGAGGGTCTCCCCGGGGGGCTCAGGACTGGTGTTGGTGGTGAGAGAGAGAGTGTGTGGCGTGCGAGGGTCTCCCCGGGGGGCTCAGGACTGGTGTTGGTGGTGGTGAGAGAGAGTGTGTGGCGTGCGAGGGTCTCCCCGGGGGGCTCAGGACTGGTGTTGGTGGTGGTGAGAGAGAGTGTGTGGCGTGCGAGGGTCTCCCCGGGGGGCTCAGGACTGGTGTTGGTGGTGAGAGAGAGAGTGTGTGGCGTGCGAGGGTCTCCCCGGGGGGCTCAGGACTGGTGTTGGTGGTGAGAGAGAGAGTGTGTGGCGTGCGAGGGTCTCCCCGGGGGGCTCAGGACTGGTGTTGGTGGTGAGAGAGAGAGTGTGTGGCGTGCGAGGGTCTCCCCGGGGGGCTCAGGACTGGTGTTGGTGGTGAGAGAGAGAGAGTGTGTGGCGTGCGAGGGTCTCCCCGGGGGGCTCAGGACTGGTGTTGGTGGTGAGAGAGAGAGTGTGTGGCGTGCGAGGGTCTCCCCGGGGGGCTCAGGACTGGTGTTGGTGGTGAGAGAGAGAGTGTGTGGCGTGCGAGGGTCTCCCCGGGGGGCTCAGGACTGGTGTTGGTGGTGAGAGAGAGAGTGTGTGGCGTGCGAGGGTCTCCCCGGGGGGCTCAGGACTGGTGTTGGTGGTGAGAGAGAGAGTGTGTGGCGTGCGAGGGTCTCCCCGGGGGGCTCAGGACTGGTGTTGGTGGCGAGAGAGAGAGTGTGTGGCGTGCGAGAGAGAGTGTGTGGCGTGCGAGGGTCTCCCCGGGGGGCTCAGGACTGGTGTTGGTGGTGAGAGAGAGAGTGTGTGGCGTGCGAGGGTCTCCCCGGGGGGCTCAGGACTGGTGTTGGTGGTGAGAGAGAGAGTGTGTGGCGTGCGAGGGTCTCCCCGGGGGGCTCAGGACTGGTGTTGGTGGTGAGAGAGAGAGTGTGTGGCGTGCGAGGGTCTCCCCGGGGGGCTCAGGACTGGTGTTGGTGGTGAGAGAGAGAGTGTGTGGCGTGCGAGGGTCTCCCCGGGGGGCTCAGGACTGGTGTTGGTGGTGAGAGAGAGAGAGTGTGTGGCGTGCGAGGGTCTCCCCGGGGGGCTCAGGACTGGTGTTGGTGGCGAGAGAGAGAGTGTGTGGCGTGCGAGGGTCTCCCCGGGGGGCTCAGGACTGGTGTTGGTGGTGAGAGAGAGAGTGTGTGGCGTGCGAGGGTCTCCCCGGGGGGCTCAGGACTGGTGTTGGTGGTGGTGAGAGAGAGAGTGTGTGGCGTGCGAGGGTCTCCCCGGGGGGCTCAGGACTGGTGTTGGTGGTGGTGAGAGAGAGAGTGTGTGGCGTGCGAGGGTCTCCCCGGGGGGCTCAGGACTGGTGTTGGTGGTGAGAGAGAGAGTGTGTGGCGTGCGAGGGTCTCCCCGGGGGGCTCAGGACTGGTGTTGGTGGTGAGAGAGAGAGTGTGTGGCGTGCGAGGGTCTCCCCGGGGGGCTCAGGACTGGTGTTGGTGGTGGTGAGAGAGAGAGTGTGGCGTGCGAGGGTCTCCCCGGGGGGCTCAGGACTGGTGTTGGTGGCGAGAGAGAGAGTGTGTGGCGTGCTAGGGTCTCCCCGGGGGGCTCAGGACTGGTGTTGGTGGCGAGAGAGAGAGTGTGTGGCGTGCTAGGGTCTCCCCGGGGGACTCAGGACTGGAGTTGGGCGAGGGTCTCCCCGGGGGACTCAGGATTGGTGGTGGTGGCGAGAGAGAGAGTGTGTGGCGTGCTAGGGTCTCCCCGGGGGACTCAGGACTGGTGTTGGTGGCGAGAGAGAGAGTGTGTGGCGTGCTAGGGTCTCCCCGGGGGACTCAGGATCGGTGTTGGTGGTGAGAGGGAGAGTGTGTGGCGTGCGAGGGTCTCCCCGGGGGGCTCAGGACTGGTGGTGGTGGCGAGAGAGAGAGTGTGTGGCGTGCTAGGGTCTCCCCGGGGGGCTCAGGACTGGTGTTGGTGGTGAGAGAGAGAGTGTGTGGCGTGCTAGGGTCTCCCCGGGGGGCTCAGGACTGGTGTTGGTGGCGAGAGAGAGAGTGTGTGGCGTGCTAGGGTCTCCCCGGGGGGCTCAGGACTGGTGTTGGTGGCGAGAGAGAGAGTGTGTGGCGTGCGAGGGTCTCCCCGGGGGGCTCAGGACTGGTGTTGGTGGTGAGAGAGAGAGTGTGTGGCGTGCGAGGGTCTCCCCGGGGGGCTCAGGACTGGTGTTGGTGGCGAGAGAGAGAGTGTGTGGCGTGCGAGGGTCTCCCCGGGGGGCTCAGGACTGGTGGTGGTGGCGAGAGAGAGAGTGTGTGGCGTGCGAGGGTCTCCCCGGGGGGCTCAGGACTGGGAGAGAGAGTGTGGCGTGCGAGGGTCTCCCCGGGGGGCTCAGGACTGGTGTTGGTGGTGAGAGAGAGAGAGTGTGGCGTGCGAGGGTCTCCCCGGGGGGCTCAGGACTGGTGGTGGTGGCGAGAGAGAGAGTGTGTGGCGTGCGAGGGTCTCCCCGGGGGGCTCAGGACTGGTGGTGGTGGCGAGAGAGAGAGTGTGTGGCGTGCGAGGGTCTCCCCGGGGGGCTCAGGACTGGTGTTGGTGGTGAGAGAGAGAGTGTGTGGCGTGCGAGGGTCTCCCCGGGGGGCTCAGGACTGGTGGTGGTGGCGAGAGAGAGAGTGTGTGGCGTGCGAGGGTCTCCCCGGGGGGCTCAGGACTGGTGGTGGTGGCGAGAGAGAGAGTGTGTGGCGTGCGAGGGTCTCCCCGGGGGGCTCAGGACTGGTGTTGGTGGCGAGAGAGAGAGTGTGTGGCGTGCGAGGGTCTCCCCGGGGGGCTCAGGACTGGTGTTGGTGGCGAGAGAGAGAGTGTGTGGCGTGCGAGGGTCTCCCCGGGGGGCTCAGGACTGGTGTTGGTGGCGAGAGAGAGAGTGTGTGGCGTGCGAGGGTCTCCCCGGGGGGCTCAGGACTGGTGTTGGTGGTGAGAGAGAGAGTGTGTGGCGTGCGAGGGTCTCCCCGGGGGGCTCAGGATCGGTGGCGGTGGTGAGAGAGTGAGTGTGTGGCGTGCGAGGGTCTCCCCGGGGGGCTCAGGACTGGTGTTGGTGGCGAGAGAGAGAGTGTGTGGCGTGCTAGGGTCTCCCCGGGGGGCTCAGGACTGGTGTTGGTGGTGAGAGAGAGAGTGTGTGGCGTGCGAGGGTCTCCCCGGGGGGCTCAGGACTGGTGTTGGTGGCGAGAGAGAGAGTGTGTGGCGTGCGAGGGTCTCCCCGGGGGGCTCAGGATCGGTGTTGGTGGCGAGAGAGAGAGTGTGTGGCGTGCGAGGGTCTCCCCGGGGGGCTCAGGATCGGTGTTGGGGGCGAGAGAGAGAGTGTGTGGCGTGCGAGGGTCTCCCCGGGGGGCTCAGGACTGGTGGTGGTGGTGAGAGAGAGAGTGTGTGGCGTGCGAGGGTGAGAGAGAGAGTGTGTGGCGTGCGAGGGTCTCCCCGGGGGGCTCAGGACGGGTGTTGGTGGTGAGAGAGAGAGAGAGGGCGTGGCGTGCGAGGGTCTCCCCGGGGGGCTCAGGACTGGTGTTGGTGGCGAGAGAGAGAGTGTGTGGCGTGCGAGGGTCTCCCCGGGGGGCTCAGGACTGGTGTTGGTGGTGAGAGAGAGAGTGTGTGGCGTGCGAGGGTCTCCCCGGGGGGCTCAGGACTGGTGTTGGTGGTGAGAGAGAGAGTGTGTGGCGTGCGAGGGTCTCCCCGGGGGGCTCAGGACTGGTGTTGGTGGTGAGAGAGAGTGTGTGGCGTGCGAGGGTCTCCCCGGGGGGCTCAGGACTGGTGTTGGTGGCGAGAGAGAGAGTGTGTGGCGTGCGAGGGTCTCCCCGGGGGGCTCAGGACTGGTGTTGGTGGTGAGAGAGAGAGTGTGTGGCGTGCGAGGGTCTCCCCGGGGGGCTCAGGACTGGTGTTGGTGGTGAGAGAGAGTGTGTGGCGTGCGAGGGTCTCCCCGGGGGGCTCAGGACTGGTGGTGGTGGCGAGAGAGAGAGAGAGTGTGTGGCGTGCGAGGGTCTCCCCGGGGGGCTCAGGATTGGTGTTGGTGGTGAGAGAGAGAGAGTGTGGCGTGCGAGGGTCTCCCCGGGGGACTCAGGACTGGTGGTGGTGGCGAGAGAGAGAGAGTGCGTGGCGTGCGAGGGTCTCCCCGGGGGGCTCAGGACTGGTGTTGGTGGTGAGAGAGAGAGTGCGTGGCGTGCGAGGGTCTCCCCGGGGGGCTCAGGATCGGTGTTGGTGGCGAGAGAGAGAGTGTGTGGCGTGCGAGGGTCTCCCCGGGGGGCTCAGGACTGGTGGTGGTGGTGAGAGAGAGAGTGTGTGGCGTGCGAGGGTCTCCCCGGGGGGCTCAGGACTGGTGTTGGTGGTGAGAGAGAGAGTGTGTGGCGTGCGAGGGTCTCCCCGGGGGGCTCAGGACTGGTGTTGGTGGTGAGAGAGAGAGTGTGTGGCGTGCGAGGGTCTCCCCGGGGGGCTCAGGACTGGTGTTGGTGGCGAGAGAGAGAGTGTGTGGCGTGCGAGGGTCTCCCCGGGGGGCTCAGGACTGGTGTTGGTGGTGAGAGAGAGAGTGTGTGGCGTGCGAGGGTCTCCCCGGGGGGCTCAGGACTGGTGTTGGTGGCGAGAGAGAGA
The DNA here is from genome assembly GCF_042767895.1 of Penaeus vannamei. Classification (NCBI taxonomy): domain Eukaryota; kingdom Metazoa; phylum Arthropoda; class Malacostraca; order Decapoda; family Penaeidae; genus Penaeus; species Penaeus vannamei. The sequence goes on along the minus strand of NC_091584.1, from coordinate 20,218,550 downwards.
GTGTGTGGCGTGCGAGGGTCTCCCCGGGGGGCTCAGGACTGGTGGTGGTGGTGAGAGAGAGAGTGTGTGGCGTGCGAGGGTCTCCCCGGGGGGCTCAGGACTGGTGTTGGTGGCGAGAGAGAGAGAGTGTGTGGCGTGCGAGGGTCTCCCCGGGGGGCTCAGGACTGGTGTTGGTGGCGAGAGAGAGAGTGTGTGGCGTGCGAGGGTCTCCCCGGGGGGCTCAGGACTGGTGTTGGTGGCGAGAAGAGAGAGTGCGTGGCGTGCGAGGGTCTCCCCGGGGGGCTCAGGACTGGTGTTGGTGGCGAGAGAGAGAGTGCGTGGCGTGCGAGGGTCTCCCCGGGGGGCTCAGGACTGGTGTTGGTGGTGAGAGAGAGAGTGCGTGGCGTGCGAGGGTCTCCCCGGGGGGCTCAGGACTGGTGTTGGTGGTGAGAGAGAGAGTGTGTGGCGTGCGAGGGTCTCCCCGGGGGGCTCAGGACTGGTGTTGGGGGCGAGAGAGAGAGTGTGTGGCGTGCGAGGGTCCTCCCCGGGGGGCTCAGGACTGGTGTTGGTGGCGAGAGAGAGAGTGTGTGTGGCGTGCGAGGGTCTCCCCGGGGGGCTCAGGACTGGTGTTGGTGGCGAGAGAGAGAGTGTGTTGCGTGCGAGGGTCTCCCCGGGGGGCTCAGGACTGGTGTTGGTGGCGAGAGAGAGAGTGTGTGGCGTGCGAGGGTCTCCCCGGGGGGCTCAGGACTGGTGTTGGTGGTGAGAGAGAGAGTGTGTGGCGTGCGAGGGTCTCCCCGGGGGGCTCAGGACTGGTGTTGGTGGTGAGAGAGAGAGTGTGTGGCGTGCGAGGGTCTCCCCGGGGGGCTCAGGACTGGTGGTGGTGGTGAGAGAGAGAGTGTGTGGCGTGCGAGGGTCCTCCCCGGGGGGCTCAGGACTGGTGTTGGTGGTGAGAGAGAGAGTGTGTGGCGTGCGAGGGTCTCCCCGGGGGGCTCAGGACTGGTGGTGGTGGCGAGAGAGAGAGAGTGTGTGGCGTGCGAGGGTCTCCCCGGGGGGCTCAGGACTGGTGGTGGTGGCGAGAGAGAGAGAGTGTGTGGTGGTGGCGTCTCATGAGACGAGGACAAAAATACTCCAGTTTTATATTTGTTTAGGATAACTTCGCCTCAGTAATGATATGGGATACTTGACTGACACTATCCTGCATGATGCCAAATGTTTGGACAGTCCTTCAGGGGATAAAAACAGATAAGCAACCTGAAATAAAGCTAAAAATGGTTATATAACACGAATTTGTTCATGATTTTATTATTTTGGTCTCTCCCCCCCCCCCCTCTCTCTCTCTCTCTCTCTCTCTCTCTCTCTCTCTCTCTCTCTCTCTCTCTCTCTCTCTCTCTCTCTCTCTCTCTCTCTCTCTCAAAAGTCTCACCAATCTATTTTATGCTCTAATGATTTAACATTAATTTTCATTGTAGCAACACGGTATGTACATTGTCAGATTGAAGGTTAAAAAAGGCAATTGCCAGGTATGCACACACACACACACACACACACACACACACACACACACACACACACACACACACACACACACACACACACACACACACACACACACACACCACATATGAGACACCTAAAAAAAAAAAAAAAAAAAAAAATGCCGTGCGTCCCCGCGCGGGCGGGATTTAGCCGGCCGGAAACTTATTTTCGGCTTCAAAATATACCGGCGTTACTGGGTTAAGACAAATTCGTGCATAAAAAGACTAAAATATGGTCTCCGTCGGGGATCGAACCCGCGTCTGGCGACCGTGGTAACCACTGCACCACGGATTCATGAAATAATTTAGGAATTTAGTTGTATTATGTTTGCATAGTGTTTATGTTGGTCATGCTACATATGCGGTATGTGTGAATTCATGGGTTTTTATGTCTCTCTCTCTCTCTCTCTCAATGTATATTATTTTTATGTTTCAATAATTTAACAATATAGTTCTTAAATAATACATTTTATTATCATTGTTGCAATACGGAGTGCACAGTCTCCTTTGAAGCGACAGACTCGGGCTCAGTTCCTGACGGAGACCACAGTCTTAGGATTTTTAAGCACGATTTTTTTTTAATATCTAAATTTGCTTACACACTCATCAACATGTTAATCTTTCTTTCTGATTGTTTATATGGCATTATCCTCTTGAAGGTTGAAATACGAAAAATGACTTTTCTCTCACTCTCCACACCCACCCACCCTTTCTCCACACCCTCTCTCTTCTTCCCTTGCTAGCACACTATCTCTCGTTCTATATATGTGACCCTCCTCTCCCTCTCTCTTTCTCCTTCTCCCCCTCTCCCCCATCTCTTTCCCCTTTTCCTTCCTCCTCTCACTCATTCTCTTTATTTCTTTAACAGCTATGGTTATGTTTACTGGCAGCAGTATTATCATCATAACCAATACCATATAATCATTTTTCACTATTATTGTAATTCCAATTGTTTATTATCATGAATGTAATTATCTTTCCCATCATTTTTAGTATTAGTAGTGTGTCACAGACCTAAAGACACATGAATTGATACATAAATTCACCCAATACATGTAGCATAACCTACGTAAGCACTATGCAAATCAAGTAAAACTCAATTTCACAAATGTCTGTGTATGTCTGTGTAGTGTAGTGGGTGGGACAGGCGCCTTTTAAGCGACAGACTCGGGTTCGATTCCCGACGGTGACTAAAATTAATTATTTTCACTTCTGTGCACGAATTCGTTTAACTAAATTTGTATAAATCAGTATTTCCATTTTTCTTTCTGGTCGCTTATCTGCCTCTATCCTCTTACTTTACAGTTATTGCTATTTATCTATTTTCTTTCATCTATTATTTTCTTTTATGGTTTGTTTTGCTGATCTGTTTACGCTTATTTGTGTGTGTGTGAAAAGAGGGTGAGAGTTAAAAGACAAACTGGCTGCGAAAACTAAAATTTAAATAACGAAAAGTGACTCCTTTCTCTCCCTCTTCACCCCCATCCCCTTTCTCTCTCTCTCTCTCTCTCCTTCCTTCACTGACACGCTCTCTTCTTCTTTATTTCTCAGTAACACCCCTCTATCTCTCCCTTCAGTCCTCCCCAACCCTCTCTCTCTTCCCTCTTTTTCTGTTATTCTTTCTCTTTCTCACTTTACCTTTTTTCTATGGTTATTATTACTGACAGCAGTATGTTTTGGACTATCTTTATTATCATAATCGTCATTAACATCATGTCATCACTTTTATCAGCATTATTAGTTATTACCATTCTTTATCATACTTGTAATCATCTTTGCCATCATTAGTAATATCAGTATTATCTGGAACTAATATCTTTATATTAATATACCTATATTTTATAATTCGCTGTTGCAATAAAATATGATGACTACTGCAATAATCTGAACCATATAATGAGTAAACTATAACACAATGGAAGTATTTTATCTGCACACGTGGTTCGCCCAACCTTTGTTGTCATCGCGTCAGCTGTGAAGGCGCGGCGGCCATTTGTTCTTCTCGAAGAGGAAACTGCAGTAAGCAAGCAGGAAACGGCTTAAGTGTTCTATATAAATGTGTTTTGCAATTCACCAGGTATGCACATACACACACACACACACACACACACACACACACACACACACACACACACACACACACACACACACACACACACACACACACACACACACACACACACACACACACACACACACACACGCACACGCACACGCACACACACACACACACACACACACACACACACACACACACACACACACACACACACACACACACACATACACACATACACACATACACACATACAGATACACACATACACACACACACACAACTACTAATACTAATAATACTGATAATGACGGTAAGATTATTACGGCCATGATAATATACAAAGGTAATGACAATAATGGTGATAAAAGTGATGACATGATATTGGTTATAATGATAATAATAACCCTTTATCCATATTTGGCCATTTCTTGCTTCTTTTGAATTTTGATATGAATTTTTCCACTCCTTTTTTTTATAGATCTCAAAATTTTGAATATTGAGCATCAAGGTTCTCATCGCCCGGAAGTGTTTCCCAGTTTATGCCATCAAATGAATCTTTAAGGCTTCTATAATCACTTCTTTTGTAATTGTACTTTTCCTTTATCTCCTTGTTTACGATATTAGGTCAAGCATAGACGGCCTATCTAGCCCTCTTACCCTGGTATGATCTGTCACATTCTGGAAAAGGCAATACTCATTTATGACTTCTAGTGATTTAGCATTCCAAGAATATGGTTTCGCTCTGGGATCGAAATTTTTCCAGGTGATTTTGCTATTAAAATCCCCTGTGATATGTATGTGTGTGTGTATGTGTGTGTGTGTGCATATATATAGATCGATAGATATAGATATATATGTATGTGTTTATACATACATATATATATATATATATATATATATATATATATATATATAGTATATATATATATATATATATATATATATATATATATATATATATATATATATATATATATATATATGTATGTATGTATGTATATATGCATGTATATATGTATGTATGTATGTATGCATGCGTGTGTGTGCCCATCTCTTTATCCCTCTCTCTTTATATATGCATGCCTGTGCGCGCGTGGTCCAGCATAGGTATCCTCAGCATCCAATTCACACACAGCGGCAATACAAAAGATCATACAGATGAAACGCAAACACACACACACACCCTAAGCGCGAGACACCTAACACCTAACACCCCCTCCCTTCCCCCACCTCCCTCACTCACCCCTCCCCTCCCTCTCCTCCCTCCCTCCCTCCCCCACCTCCCACTTCCTCATTCCCACACCCCCTCCCTCCCCTCCCCTCCCCTCCCTCCCTCCCTCCCTTTCTCCCTCCCTTTCTCCCTCCCTCCCTCCCTCCCTTTCTCCCTCCCTCCCTCCCTTCTTCCCTCCCTCCCTCCCACTTCCTCATTCCTGGCTATGACTCTGGCGTTTAAATGATGAGTAAACAGGAGCTTTCTCTCGTGAGGGATGCTGCTTGCTCTGCACCCCCATGAATCGAAACGGGGCGGGGCGACAAACAGCGCAATACCCAGTCATGTATTGGTATTAGAGTATTGTAGCCTCGTGTGCGATTTATTCCATGCTGGAGTGGGATATTTGTTTTGTTTATTTCCCTTAAGCTTAAGCGGGAGTTGTGTGAGTGTATGCGGACCCCGAGCCAGTGGGAGAGATAGGATAGAAATAAAACGGAGAGCGGAGAGAGAGGGAATGAGGGAGA
>NC_091584.1:20190740-20198240 GCF_042767895.1 Penaeus vannamei | reverse complement strand
GAAAGAAATAGACAGAGAGAGAGAGAGAGAGAGAGAATAAGGGAGAGAGTGTAAAGACTTTCCCTGAATGGAAAATCGTGCCTTGCTGTCCATTGCTCTAATTTATCCAGTAGACGGCAGAGAGAGAGAGAGAGAGGAAAAGAGGGAGCGAGAGAAGCTGGAGATAAGGAAAACGGAAGGAGTAGGGAGACAGACAGAGAGACAAACAGACAAACAGTCAGATAGACCAAGAGAGAGAGAGACAAATAACGAAATAGACTGATCACTATTTCCCAATATTTTTCATTCCGTGTCCCCAACCAATATATAATAATTTCCTTTACCCCGTTCAGTGTCTTTCCTCTTTTCAGATTAAGTTATTACTGTTATGAATAGTTTAATGGTGTTAGTACCCATAGGACAAGAACACAAAGATTCCAGTTTATTGATACGTGAGAGATAATTATAAATAGACACTCTAGGTGAGATAAAATTCAGTTTAATTCGATGTCGTAAATGTCATATTGTTCCATGGCCCCCAGGAGAGCACCCCATGGCCCCCAGGAGAGCACCCCATGGCCCCCAGGAGAGCACCCCATGGCCCCCAGGAGAGCACCCCATGGCCCCCAGGAGAGCACCCCATGGCCCCCAGGAGAGCACCCCATGGCCCCCAGGAGAGCACCCCATGGCCCCCAGGAGAGCACCCCATGGCCCCCAGGAGAGCACCCCATGGCCCCCAGGAGAGCACCCCATGGCCCCCAGGTTGGGATCCCCTGAGATAGAAATACTTTGCCCATATAGAGGATTCCGCTGTAGTTTCATGCGTTTCCCAGCCCTCGGTGAATCCTTCAGAAATTAGATCGCGGGAGTTTGTGTGTGTGTGTGTGTTTGTTTGTGTGTGTGTGTGTTTGTTTGTGTGTGTGTGTGTGTGTATGCGTGTGTGTGTGTTTGTTTGTGTGTGTGTGTGTGTTTGTTTGCTTGTGGTTGTGTATGTGTCTATATTTGTCTGTTTCTATGTGTTTCTCTCTCTCTCTCTCTCTCTCTCTCTCTCTCTCTCTCTCTCTCTCTCTCTCTCTCTCTCTCTCTCTCTCTCTCTCTCTCTCTCTCTCTCTCTCCCTCCCTCTCTCTCTCTCTCTCTCTCTCTCTCTCTCTCTCTCTCTTATATACTTGTGCGAGCAAATGCGTGTATCTTTGCCATAGACATATATTTTGTTTGTTCTATCATAACTTTACAAGGTAAAAAGAGATCAGAATTATCATCGGAAATGATTTCAGAATGCAAATAACACTCGGTCGGCATTAGAATAACGGTCATATTCGAAATTCGGTCATTTGTTTTGCAAATATTAGCAGTCGTGTGTGTAGATACGTGTATGTATTTTTATGAGAGAGAGAGTGAGAGTGAGTGAGTGACTGAGTGACTGAGTGAGAGAGAGAGATGGAGGGAGAGAGAGAGAGAGAGAGACAGCTAGAGAGAGAGGGGGGGGGAGAGGCAAAATGTAAATATAGACCTAAGGAAACAGACATACAAACACAGAAAGACAAATGCGAGAATAAAAGCAAACTGACAAACAAAAAAGAGGTCAAACTCATTATAAAAAAACGCAAAAAGCAAAAACTTGAAAATCCTTGCATCGCTCCACCTGCATATATACACTGTACACACACATAAACACTCATATCTGTGTATGTTTGTGTGTGAAGAGAGACAGAAGAGAAAGAGTTTTAAGATATATTAAGCTGCTTCAACATTTTGAAAGAAAACGAATTTCCAACGAAAAGCAAACACATTTTCTTTGGCAGATGCATCCTATTCATATATTGGTCAGTTGCGCCAAAATGTGTGTAAGCGACCTAACTTTACAAGTTAGAAAGATAAAAAACAGCGGTAAAAGAAAATTAAAGAGAGGCAGTGAGAGAGAGAGAGAGAGAGAGATTGATAGAGAGAGAGAGAGAGAGAGAGAGAGAGAGAGAGAGACAGTCAGACAGACAGGCAGGCAGGCAGAAAGAGAGAGAGAGAGATGAAAAACAGAGAGAAGAAGAGAGAACCCAAAGAACATAGCTATCGCATATTCTCCTTCACCTTTCTCGCCTCCTCCCTTCCTCCCTTTCGGTGCAGAAGTAATAGACTTTGTTCCTTTGGGAAGAGACGTGAAAAAAAACATTAATCAGAGGGAATCCGGGAATCAGTTTGTATCAGTGGATAGAATCTCCAAGGTGTGAGTCTTCTCTTGCTTGTGTTGTTTCTGCATGTGTGTCTTTCCGTTCATTCACAGAGACTTTGAACATACGCGTATATGCATCACATACACGCACAAAATACACATTTTTTGTATATGATAAGTATACGATAAATATGAAAGTTCGTACGAGAGAACGGCACACATTTTCTGATAGTTTTTTTGTATTATTATTATTTCTTAGATATTTCGATGCAGGAAAGTGTAAGTAGTGTTGCAGAAATTCTTAATTCCGTATATTCTCTTCGTTTGCAACCACAATTGACTTTTTGATAAATATTTCTGCGTTTGCATATCATCTTATAATGATATGCAAAAGATATCGAGATAACGCATTTCTATCCCTTGTAGTGCACCTAGACATTTTGTATTAAAATGATGATACATTAGTTTTTATCATTTGTTATTACATCAGCTATTCAGTATACCGTGCGGTTCATGTGTAATTATTCATGTGCGGTGGTTTAAGAATATTATTAAAGATAACATTCTCCAGATTATCCAGCACTTTACTCTTGGTTTAATCTTTCTCTGAATATTGACGTGTTCTTTCTTTTTTTTCTTCTTTTTTATCTCTCTGAAACTACTTGACGTTTTCATGCTGTGAATACTGATAGCCTGATCTGTTCTTAGTGTTTCATCGCGTATTTGATTCGGTAATTTCTGTGCTGCGCCCAGTGAATTACCCGCTACTCTATTTATTACTTTGCATATGATATTTAGAAATCGAACATATATGTATATATGTATGTGTACATGTATATGTATGTATGTGTGTGTGTGTGTGTGTGTGTGTGTGTGTGTGTGTGTGCGTGCACACACACACACACACACACACACACACACACACACACACACACACACACACACACACACACACACACATATACACAAATTTATATATATATATATATAATATATATATAATATATATATAATATATATATATATATATATATATATATATATATATATACATATATATGTATATATACGTATGTATATGTATGTATGTAATTGCAATTTAAACAAGTTAGTACGAGAGAATATTACATATTTTTATTATAATGTTCATTTTTATGATTTCCATTCTAATATGCCGCTTATCACCATATGCTCATAGAATATGAAGCAATTGGTTAAAGATATTTTTATGACCGTTGTAGTTTGGGCGCACACTCAACAGAGGAAAGAATTCAACCTACAAGCCTTAAGATCGTTAAGTCATGCTACCCATATTAAAATTAGATAAGTCAGAATTGGGTCTTCACGGGATTTTCTTTAAGTCCAAAATCCCGGGTGGTGGTGGTGTGGCGCCTCGCTAACAAGGGCACCCAGCTTATACATAGTTAAAATTAATTAAAATAAGCTTAGTGTCTTATAAGGTGATCTGGGGTAACGCGAGCATCACTCATTAACTGCTGCAAAACAATTACGATATGTCATCTAATCACTGGTATGTGTTGGATTTTGATTTCTCTTGGATGAATCATGGTGGATAGGATCCCTAAGGCATAAAAGAATCTATATATATGTAAACCATTCGCTTTATTAAAGATACGAAAAAAATAAAAACAAACGAAGCATAAAACTGTCCACGTTAACTTTAAATTCACAAATCAAAAGCACAGTATCCAGCCTATACTTCTGATTCCCTAAAATCTTAAAATCAGCACGCAATTTATCTTAGGAGAGCAGAGGTTGAGGTGGGCGGTTTTTCTCTTGTCTGAACGACGGGCAGAGTCCACACCGATGCTTCCCAAACAATGGTAGGCGGCAGAATAGACCCCTGTGAAACTACTGCTGGCTTTCTACGTGGGTGTGGGGACTGTGGGAACTGAAAATACGAATCTAGGAATGCGCACATTTGGAATATGGATTGACGTAATTTAGATTGGATTTAATCGTACACATTGCAATCAACATAAATTAATATATTACTAGATAATATTCCTTGTCATGTACTAGCGACCAGTCTTCTTGTCATGTAGTGGCGACCAATCTAAACTTCTATACTTCTGTATATATGTAGTGGCGACAGGCATCCTTTCATATAACTGTAGCGCCAAACATTCATATGCTGCTCGGATGGTCATCACCTGACGTGGAGGCTGCGATCCAGGTCATTACAGTGGCTCTACAGGAAATAAAAACTTTCATTGATATTCATGGTCATGTCATGGGATAGAAATTTTGACCGGATTGTGTACTAATCACTGTAGACTATTTGAATAGTTTGAATAGGCAAAAATGCTGTTTACGACAATATATATATATCGTCTTTATTTACAACCCGAGGCAAAGGGAGCGGGAAAACGGCTCCCACAGAGGCTGCAGTCTGATAAGAATCCAATGATAAGCGTCTTTTCACCAACGCTTCTCTCAGCCCAGTCGGTAGGGACTCAGATCCCGGGAAATGGAACTTTATTGCAATGGATATTTTTCACGTTGCATTTCATTTTCTGTTCGTTATTTTTTTTTTTTTTTTCATAAGGGGTTGGATTCTGATCATTATTTTCTTGCTTTCTGCTTTTTTTTCTCTTAATGTTTTCAAATATTTTATTTTTATACTTTGCTCTTTGTTGTGATAGCTTTACATATATTATTTTTACCGCATTCATTTTTCTCCATTGCATGATTATGCAAATGTGTATAATGATACTGATCTAAAGCATATAATTAAATGATTCAGGCACATTAATAGTATCAATATATTTTTCCTTGACCAGAAATTATTTGTTTGTGCGTTCATGTTTTATGGAAGAAATGAGAATAAAACCTAACAAGTGAATATCAAACTATTAGAATATAAAAAGAATCCATATATTTTTTTTTTCTATTTTCAGTCATTTGTAAAATATCAGTAAATATTTTTTAGCAGAATATTTTTTTTTTTTTACATTTTGTATCCATTTCCAAGCTAGAAAAAATATACATAACATTCCACCCGATGATTAAGATAATTAATTCAAATTGATAATACTTCACAGCCTTAAAACTCCAAAAGGAAAAAGAGACAGAGAAGAAAAATAAGAAAAAAAATAAGGATATGAAATTCCAGTCATTTTTCTTTTCATTTTTTTTCCTATCATCAATTCCTTTATTAGTTTATCAGTTCTGGAAATGTCGCTTTAAAAACGTTGCATGTTCGGGACCTTTGTTGCAATGAACGTTGCAGGACGGGAGAGAGGGAAGGGGGAGGGGGGGAGAGCTGGTTGTATGACACAATAACAACACCTGTAAAGAAGACCGTTTGTGCAGTACTGTTGCGCTGAACTTTTTCGTGTTTGTTGGTTTGTTGTGGATTGGAGTAGGAGGGGAGTTTGTGTTTGTTTATTTATTTTGATCTTTCTTTGCTGTTTTCCCTTGTCGTGTGTTATTTCTGCTTATTAGTTTCTCAGTCAATCTCTCATTATTTCTGTCCATGCCTCTCTTTCTCTCTCTCTCTCCTCTCTCTCTTTCTCTCTCTCTCTCTCTCTCTCTCTCTCTCTCTCTCTCTCTCTCTCTCTCTCTCTCTCTCTCTCTCTCTCTTGATATCTATCTATTTCACCCTTTCTCCTATTCCTATCTTTTCCATTTCTCTCATATTTTTATTTACCAACAATACTGATTTACATATTCAAATGGCGATGTCCTTAAACATCCACATTGTTGTGATGTTCATAATTATAGATTATATAGATGTAATGTAAAATTTCAAAGTGTTTCTTATAATAAGTATCAACTCTAAGGTTATGATTTGTTTTTTATTACTCTGCCACATATGTAAATGCTGAGTCGGCAGCTAAAAATGGATGTAAATATATGTATCCTTTTTTCTTTTCTTTTTTTTCTTTTTACTTGTAAGTACTGTAAATGTAGGTAGGCAGGTAAGTGTTATGGTGGAATTCGGTTTTTCACTTTGTATGAGAGGCCTATCTACAGGGAAACGTTATGGTAGCTATGGTATGAATGTTGTAAAAGGAGATTAGAAGGAAACAGGTGTAGTGCAGATCATGAGATGTGCAATAGGAACAACGAAGGGAAGAATAAGAAAACACACGAATATGCATATTCTGTGTTTTCTTGTTCTTCCCTTTGTTGTTCCTGTTGCAGTTTGTTCGGCAATCATGAGATGTGTAGTGGCGAGGAGGAGGAAGAGAGAGGTGGGGGGGGGGGCGAGATTCTGAGTGGTTGAAATTGCAAGACTGAGTTTGAGAAGATTAAGGATCATTAGACTGAGTTGTAAAATTTAAACTCAGGATGATTTTATCTAACAGCCCAATACGCATGTGGGAATTCATTAATATATGTACCTCGTGCTTGACGTCCTGGAAAATAGTTCCTTTTTTCAATATTTGTCACTAAAATCAAGGAAAACCTGTGTCTTTCTCTCATCATACTATAATTAGAATAAAAAGAATTCATTAATAGCGTGTAAGCCACCACTCATACCTTTCTAGCTTAGAGTGTGCCGTGTTCACCAGCTTACATATACATAGTGAAATGTGGGAACGCGGGAATGCAACACCGTTTCATTTGCAATTAACACCAGAACACAAAAAAACACTAATACAAAATTACAAAAACACAAATCCAACTTATTTAAAGCTGTCGTAAAAAACTAAAGAAATGCAAAGCTTTTAACCCAGATTATGACTTGAACATTATCGAGTTTATTATATAATTTCGCCACTCGCTCCCTGTCACGGGCTCCCATGTCCGCCGTGAATGGCGTCCTTTGCCGCCTCCTGCAGAGCAACACCTCGCCTCGTTATGGGTGAAGGTGAAGGTCAAGGCGACGGCGCAGGTGAAGGGAGATTGCCAGCCGTGAAAGGGTCGACGCGGAGCCACCGGTATGGCTCTTTGCCTTTGACTGTGAAATCGTTATTTTTCTTTCTTTCATTATGTGTATATATATATATATATATATATATATATATATATATATATATATATATATATATATATATATATACATATATTATATATATATATATATTTATATATATATATGTATATACATATACATACATATATATCTATATATATGTGTGTGTGTGTGTGTGTGTGTGTATGTGTGTGTGTGCGTGTGTGTGTGAGAGAGAGAGAGAGAGAGAGAATTCATGAAATACAGTAATGATCAATCAAAAAAATGTTTTACGATTCCCGCAGTGTACAGATCGCCAAATGACAAAATGATTCATATATATAAGATTATTTTCTTTCTTTCTCGTCAGTTTTGCGTCAGTTCTGTTGTTGTTTTTTCTCTTTGTTTATTCATGAGTGACTAAGTTTTTAT
>NC_091584.1:20178240-20185740 GCF_042767895.1 Penaeus vannamei | reverse complement strand
TGAATTGTTATGGTAGTTATGGTATGAATTTATGAATTGTTATGGTAGTTATGGTACGAATTTATGAATTGTTATGGTAGTTATGGTATGAATTTATGAATTGTTATGGTAGTTATGGTATGAATTTATGAATTGTTATGGTAGTTATGGTATGAATTTATGAATTGTTATGGTAGTTATGGTATGAATTTATGAATTGTTATGGTAGTTATGGTATGAATTTATGAATTGTTATGGTAGTTATGGTACGAATTTATGAATTGTTATGGTAGTTATGGTATGAATTTATGAATTGTTATGGTAGTTATGGTATGAATGTTAGTAATAGGATATTAGTCGGAAACAGGTCAGCTACAGGTCATGAGATGAGTAGTTGAGAGCAGTAGGAGGGAGAGGGGAGGGGGAGGGGGTAGCCGAATTTCCGACTGGCTGAAACTAGTTGACAGCGAGCATGAAGAAGTTTAAGGATCATTAGCCTGAGTTGTAACATTCTATCTCAATCCGGATATATTTAACAGCCTAAACCCACGGGGGAATTCGTTAACATATCATGGATAGCGTGCTTGACTCCTTGACTTTATTCATAGTGTGTGAGTCTCATACCTTCTAGCTTAGAGTTTGGCGTGTTTACCAGCAAATATATATACATAGCGAAATGTGGGAACGCGGGAATGCAACACCGTTTCATTGCGAAATGTGGGAACGCGGGAATCCAACACCGTTTCATTGCGAAATGTGGGAACGCGGGAATGCAACACCGTTTCATTGCGAAATGTGGGAACGCGGGAATGCAACACCGTTTCATTGCGAAATGTGGGAACGCGGGAATGCAACACCGTTTCATTGCGAAATGTGGGAACGCGGGAATGCAACACCGTTTCATTGCGAAATGTGGGAACGCGGGAATGCAACACCGTTTCATTGCGAAATGTGGGAACGCGGGAATGCAACACCGTTTCATTGCGAAATGTGGGAACGCGGGAATGCAACACCGTTTCATTGCGAAATGTGGGAACGCGGGAATGCAACACCGTTTCATTGCGAAATGTGGGAACGCGGGAATGCAACACCGTTTCATTGCGAAATGTGGGAACGCGGGAATGCAACACCGTTTCATTGCGAAATGTGGGAACGCGGGAATGCAACACCGTTTCATTTGCAATTAACACCAGAACACAAAAAAAAAAACACTAATACAAAATTAACAAAACCAAATCCAACTAATTTAAAGCAGTTGTAAACAAAAAGCGACGAAATCAAAGCTTTGAAACATATTATGACTTGAATATTAGTTTAGTTTAGTTTAGTCCTTTATTTACCACACTGGCTAACTGCACAGGCGTGGGCAAGCTGTGGTACATTTGATACATGGTCAAAGCATATAATAGTATTATAGTGTAAATTTAACTCATAACATTATTACGATCTATAATACATCATTTAAAAGAAAAGAACAATCATAGTAATTTATCTATTCATCTATCAAGCCGGCGTACGGCTTCGGCGTGGAAAGGCAATGTAACATTTGATATGTGGTCATGCGGTACTACATTCCAAATTTAGGATATAACATAAGTATATCTCCCAAGACATCAGATGATATGAAGTAGTTACATAGTTCTCCATACCTCATGCTAGGTGGTCTGAAAGGCTGTATTACATGGCACTCTGAGATATAATGTACGTGTTCGCTTATTTTCTTCATTGCATAATTTACACTTAGTTTCTTCAACATTACCGGCTGTACTGACTTGCCAGTACAATCTATATCCCAGCCTGATTCTTGCGGTAATGCGGCGGGCTAGCTTTTAACCAGATTATAACTAGAATATTATCAATTTTATCCTTTAATTCTTTATAACGCCAGAGCGGACTTTGATCATTATTTTTTCTTTCCTTCTTTATTTCTATGTCTTTTGTCTTCCTTTTCTTTTTCTTTTTTTCTTTATTGATACTTTTTTATTATTACGTCTTTTGTCTTCTTTTTCTTTTTCTTTTCTTTTTCTTTATTGATACTTTTTATTTTTACGCCTTTTGTCTTCTTTTTCTTTTTCTTTTTTTCTTTATTGATACTTTTGATGCCTACATTACTTTTTCATTATATTTTTCCTTTGGTGCTGAGAAAGTCGTAGATGTATCATTACTCAGATGTATATAATGATAGCAATATTGGGCATACTGCACTTGTATGATTCAGGTACAGCAAAGGATTTATTTGTTTAGAATGTAATATCAGTATTACCTTCGCCGGGAAATTACTGGGTTGTGCGTTTGTGTTCTTAAAAAAACGATGATAAGAACTAAAAGAGAATATCAAAAAATAATTTCAATACATGTTTTTCTCAGTGTATGCTCATTTGTAGTATATTTGTAACTATTTTCCATAAGAAAAAAATAACATCTTAACGTATCCATTTCCGATCATATCAATAATAAACCACAGTCTGGAAAAAAAAATAAGGATATGAATTTCCAGTCATTTTTCTTTTCACTGTTTTCCATTATATCATTCCCTTATTAGTCCATCAGTTCTGGAAATGTCGCCTTAAAAACGCTGTCTGTTCGGGACTTCTTTTGCAATGAACGTTGCAGGATGGGAGAGGGGGGAGGGAGGGGTAGGAGACCTAGTTATATGACACGATAACAACACCTGGAGTGAGTGCTGGTGAACACGGGAAGAAAATGTGGCTCCAGGTGTTGTTATCGTGTAATATAACTAGATGTCCCACCCCTCTCTTCTCTTGTTATATTACACGATAACAACACCTGGAGCGACATTTCCTTGCCGTGTTCACCAGCAAACCTTCCGCGATTAGCTGGCACTTGCGTGTCTCCATAGTGAAATGTGGCGGGCTAAACCGTAGACTTATGTCGAGTGCCGTTGTGATACCGTCCCATTAAGTATTAATGCCATATCATAAAAACACAAATACTAATGATGATGATGATGATGATAATAACAATAATAATAATGATAATGATAATAATAATAATAATAATAATAATAATAATGATAATAATAATAATGATAATAATAATAATAATGATAGTAGTAATAAATGGAAAATATCAATCCAACTCTTTTCAACCTCTCGTAAAACAAATGCGAAGTACAGATATCTCACCCACCTCATAACTTGAACATTATCAAGTTTATTATATAATTTCGCCACTCGCTCCCTGTCACGGGCTCCCATGTCCGGCGTGAATGGCGTCCTTTGCCGCCTCCTGCAGAGCAACACCTCGCCTCGTTATGGGTGAAGGTGAAGGTCAAGGCGACGGCGCAGGTGAAGGGAGATTGCCAGCCGTGAAAGGGCCGACGCGGAGCCACCAGTATGGCTCTTTGCCTTTGACTATGAAATCGTTAGTTTTCTTTCTCGCTTGATATGTATATAAGTGTGTGTGTGTGTGTTTGTGTGTGTGTGTGTGTGTGTCTGTGTGTGTGTGTGTGTGCGTGTGTGTGTGTGTTTGTGTGTGTCTGTGTGTGTGTGTGTGTGTGTGTGTGTGTTTGTGTGTGTGTGTGTGTGTGTGTTTGTGTGTGTGTGTGTGTGTGTGTGAATACATGACATACAGTAACGATCAATCTAAAAAAAAAAATGTTACGATTCCCTCAGTGTCCTTATCGAAATTGTAGGCCTGTCTTTTTTCTTTCTTTCTTTCTTGTCCGTTTTGCGTCGAGTTTTATCGTTGTTTTTCTCTTTGTTTATTCATTCGTGACTAATATTTCATGTTGTAGTCATGTCATTACTTTGTGTGTTTTTATTTAAATATCCGTCATTTTTATTTTTATTTTTTAGTTTCTTTTATTTTAGTCCTATGTCTTTATGCAGTTCATTGCCTTTGCATCGGTGTCATTGCACTTCATTACTTGTTCCATTGCACTATCTCTCTGCAACTCATGTCTCTGTATATTATTCTCTTATTCAATTCCGTTGCATTTATCTTCGTTGTTTTTCATTGTAAGCATATCTTGCTTAATAAATCTTTCCCGATCTTTTTTATCTCTTATAATCTTCGTATCCTATTATACGCTCACTCGAACCTCGTATTTCTTCAACGTCAATGAACTCTATTTAAAAGAGTTTGAATGTCAGTTATACATTCGAATCTCCTTGCTATGGAATCCGATCCTACATCCTACTTGCATCTATAGAAAAATGAGAATAAGAACTAACAAGAGAACATCAAACTGTCAGAAAGAAGATCCAATTCCATATCATATTTTTCTCTCAATATGTTCCCATCTGTAGCATATTAGCAAACGTTTTATAAGGATTTTTTTTCTTTTCGCTATATCCATTTCCAAGCTAGAAAAATATGCATCACATTCCACCCGATGAGAAGGAAGCAGAGTAAAAGAATTAATAAAATAAAAAATTAAGGTTATGAAATTCCAGTCGATTTTTCTTTTTTTCTATCGTATCATTTCCTTATTAGTCCATCAGTCTTGGAAATGTCTATTAACAAGAGTTGGAATGTCAGTTACTTTCGAATCTCCAAGATTTGGAATCCGATCTTATTTCCTACCTGCATTAGTTCTTTCCTTTATGTAGCTGTGTGTGTGTGCCTGTGTTTGTTTGTTTATCCATCTGGTTAGCTCTCTTTCACACCCTCTCTCGGCCTCTATCTAATTCTATCTATCTGTTTGTTTGTCTGTCTGTCTGTCTATCTATCTATCTATTTCTCCCTATTTCTTTCTTTCTCTCTCTCTCTCTCTCTCTCTCTCTCTCTCTCTCTCTCTCTCTCTCTCTCTCTCTCTCTCTCTCTCTCTCTCTCTCTCTCTCTCTCTCTCTCTCTCTCTCTCTCTCTCTCTCTGTCTCACTCTTCATCTCTCCTTCGTTCTCTCTCCTCTTCCTTGCCCTCGCCATCCCTTATCCCTCTCTTTCCCTCTCCCATTCCCTCTCCCTCTCCCTCTCTCTCCCTTATACCTCTCTCTCCCCCTTCTATTCCCCCTCCCTTTCCCCCTGTCCTTCTCCCTCCCTCCCTCTCTCTCCCTCTCTCTCTCTCTCTCTCTCTCTCTCTCTCTCTCTCTCTCTCTCTCCCTCCCTCTCCTCTCCCTCCCTCTTCTCTCTCTCCCTCTCCTCTCCCTCTCCTCTCCCTCCCTCCTTCCTTCCCTCTCACTCTCTCCCTCCTTCCCTCTCCCTCCCTCCCTCTCCCTCCCTCCCTCTCCCTTCCTCCCTCTCTCTCCCTCCCTCCCTCCATCCCTCTCCCTCCCTCCCTCTCCCTCCCTCCCTCTCTATCCCTCCCACCTTCCCTCTCTCTCTCTCTCTCTCTCTCTCTCTCTCTCTCTCTCTCTCTCTCTCTCTCTCTCTCTCTCTCTCTCTCTCTCTCTCCCTCTCTTTCTCTCTCTCTGTCCCTCCCTCCCTCCTTCTCTCTCTCTCTCTGTCCCTCCCTCCCTCCTTCTCTCTCTCTCTCTGTCTCTCTCTCTCTCAACCTCATGTATTTTTACCACTCCCCAAAGAGAATGAATCTTCCAGGTCGTATCAATTTTCCATTTAGTAGATATTTAAACGGGTCTTCTCTCTCTGTTGACTCGCTCCTTCTATCAAATGGGATTTTGTTGACTTATGTTTCCTGGTTAAAAAGGAAGGCCTTGGGTGTGTGTGGGGGGGGGGGAGTAGGTGTTCAAGGTGGTGGGGGAGTGCGTGGGAGTGTGTGTGTGTATGTGGGTGTTGGGTGTTTGTGTGAGAATGGGTGTCGTCGTATGTGTGGATTTGTCTTTCTATGCGCCTATAAATGATTCATTTATGATTTGCATATTGATATCGCCCATTCCCGTTTATTAATCACTACTCTCTTATGTTTACAGTTGTATGTACTATACTCTGATATTATCGCTCTAGTGCTTTCTCCTTGGAAGAAAATATTTGTTGTTTGTATCTTTTCCTTTGATAACTATAACTGTATATACATTTATTAATATTCAGCTTATGAGTAGAGTGGCTCGGAAAATCCTGATTTGCGGATTAATTCGGGTATCCTGTGTAGACTGATCTCTCTTTATCTGTCTCCCTCTTTCTCCCTCTTTCTCTCTTTCTATCTACCTATATTGCTCGTTCTCTCTTTCTCTTTCTCTTACTCTTTCTCTTTCTCTTTCTCTTTCTTTCTCCCTTTCTTTCTCTTTCTCTTTCTCTTTCTCTCTTTCTCTCTCTTTCTCTCTCTTCTCTCTCTCTCCCTCTCCCTCTCCCTCTCCCTCTCCCTCTCCCTCTCCCTCTCTCTCTCCCTCTCTCTCTCCCTCTCCCTCTCCCTCTCTCTCTCTCCCTCTCCCTCTCCCTCTCCCTCTCCCTCTCCCTCTCCCTCTCCCTCTCCCTTTCCCTCTCCCTCTCCCTCTCCCTCTCCCTCTCTCTCTCTGCTTTATTTTTTTTCAAATTCGAACTTATCATAAATTTCGTATACTTCAATCCTCTCTCTATCTCCTTCCTCCTTCCCCCTTCCTCCCCACACCCCTTCTTACCCCAAATGATGGCGTCATATGCTTCTCATGGCGACAAGAACCCTTCTTAAGATTTTCAAGGTTTTTGTCTTGTCTCAACTACTTTTTCATTATTTTCCTTTTCTTCTTCATTGTTCTTTTTCCTTTTCCTTTTTATCTTCTCTATTCTTCCTTCGTTCATCTTCCTAATGCGTTGTACCAAATTTTGTCCCAACCTTGTTCCCATCTTTGTATTGTTCCTTTCCGTTTCGTTCTGTTATTTTTTTTTCTTTCTTTCTTTCTCTCTTTACTTGTTCTTTTTTACTTTTGAATTTTGTTCTCTATCTCTCCCTCATATAACTCCCCTCCCCCATTGACCCATGTCCTCTATCTATATCTATTTATTTTCCTTATTTTGATATGTGTCGCTGTTGTTGCTGTTATTGTTATTTACATGGTTCTTACCCTATTGTTGTTGTTATTGTTATCATCACGATTCTTGCCTTGTTGTTATTTCCATGGTTCTTGCCATTTGTCGCTGTTGTTATTATCATGATTATTGAAACATTGTTATTGCCATGATTCTTGTCCTGCTGATGGTGTTGTTATTGTAACCATGGTTCTTGACTTGTTGTTGTCATTGTTATTGTTATTACCATGGTTCTTGACTTGTTGTTGTCATTGTTATTGTTATTACCATGGCTCTTGCCTTGTTGTTGTTGTTGTCATTGTTATTGTTATTACCATCGTTCTTGCCCTGTTGTTGCTGTTGCTACGCCGTGGTTCTTGTTTTGTTGTTGCTGTTGTTGTTTTTATTATGCCTGATATTGTTTCTGGGATAAAGCACAGCGGTAATTCCTGGGAAATGACACTTCCATGTAAATTCACCGCTGAATATCCGATAATTATTTTTTTCCGAACGTTTCACAGAAATTACATAGATTTTCCTTCTCGCAATTAATTAAATTTTGTCATGAGTTCATCCCACTTCTGCTGTTCCTATTCTTTATTTCAAGACCTTTTTGTCCTTTCCTTTCTTATGTCTTCCTGTTATTATCATTCCTCATCTTATTTTATTTCTTTTTTAG
>NC_091584.1:20148240-20153240 GCF_042767895.1 Penaeus vannamei | reverse complement strand
AACATTGATAAAAATAATAATGATAATAATAACATTGATAACAATAATAATGATAATAATAACATTGATAACAATAATAATGATAATAATAACACTGATAAAAATAATAATGATAATAATAACATTGATAACAATAATGCTGATAATAATAATATCAACAATATCAATAATGATAATGCTGATGGTAATGATAATGATGATGACCATGATGATGCTAATTATGATGATGATGATGACAATATATAATAATTATGATGATGATGATGACAGTAATAATGATAATGATGATATTCACAACAATAGCAACATCTACAGCAGCATTAATAAAAATAATAATAATGATAATAATAATAGGAACAGGAATTGTAACATAAACAATAGCAACAATAACAATATCATATCTAAAGTAATGTAGCGTCGGTGCCAAAGGCTAGGCTTTCTATGTTTCATTTCCTATTCTAGACTTTCACATCATATTTGCTCATCATACCCTCTTAGTGAATAATTTTCTTGGTATTTCATTTCTTTTAATTTTTATGCCTTTCTTGTGAATGTTGTTTTTTTTCCTCTCTTTCTCTCTCTTTTCTCTTTTTTATACTTATCAATATTCCATAACGTTAAAGGTGTATCTTCTGAGTTTTTATAGCGGGGGAATTGGACGAAATATTTTGAGCATTTCGTCTGCGTATTTTATGCAATCTTTTCTTTTGTATATCCATTATTATTATCACTATTATCATTATTTTCATTATTACTTTTATTTGTCTACTCTTATTCCTTGACAATAATTTCATTATTTTCATTATTACTTTTATTTGTCTACTCTTATTCCTTGACAATAATTTCATTATTATCATTATTACTTTTATTTGTCTACTCTTATTCCTTGACAATAATTTCATTATTATCATTATTACTTTTATTTGTCTACTCTTATTCCTTGACAATAATTTCATTATTATCATTATTACTTTTATTTGTCTACTCTTATTCCTTGACACTAATTTCATTATTATCATTATTACTTTTATTTGTCTACTCTTATTCCTGGACAATAATTTTCAATTTCGATTCGTCCCCAACTTTAGGGATGAATATCAACACTATAGTAAGCTAGTCTAAAATAAAACTACTGTGTTAAATAGCTTTCCTCAGTGCAATTCAAGTAGGAAATGAAAGATAAGTATAAAAGAATAAATAGGTACTGGTAGAGCTGCCACCACCTCCTTGAATCTTGGGAAAAGTGTAGTATAGGTCAGGGTCGCTATACGTCCTATGGCACTGATCACTATAGGTAATAGCACTGGTTATTTATTATTATTACTATTATTATTATTATTAGCAACGCTGACTTCGAACAAACAATAAAGAACTGAAGTAGGTGAATTTCCCAGAAAAAATTGACTGTTACGTAATGATGACGTCATAGAAAATTCTAGCCCCAGTCATGGCAGGGATATCTCATTTTATCTTAACTTTGTGTAATTTTCTTAGTAGGGAGCTTGGATGATAACTTCTCCTGAATCGGTCATTTAATTACCCTAGTTCATTTTTCCATTACTTACTGATGATTAGAAGAATAATTGAAGAAAGATCGGCATTCTGGAACACACAGTAATTTCACCCACCCCTTCTGTTAAATTCACCCACCCCTTCTGTTAAATTCACCCACCCCTTCTGTTAAATTCACCCACCCCTTCTGATACGTGGTGGTTGTACCCCTTTAGTTTTATTCATGTCTCTTCTCAAAGATAGCACGTGTCATAGCTAATGGTTTGATCGTAGTATGATAACTATACTTATAAAGAGATATGCCAAACCCTCTCCCCCAAAGACAAACCTCGAACGCTTCATTTTTGCTTAGTAGAGTACGTTCACATCAGCTCTTTCCACAAACTGTACCACTTGAAGGAGTTTTCTTCAAGGGGGAACAAGGTCGGCCTTTACCCTTGATTTCCTGGCTAGTATTAAGGTCGAGGAAAGTTGATACTGATTTTTCCTTCTTCTTCTTCTTCTTCTTCTTCTTCTTCTTTCTTCTTTTTCTTTCTTCTTCTTCTTCTTCTTCTTCTTCTCCTTCTTTGTCGGAATGGGGCGTCTGGGTTGATCGAGGTTACACTGCAGTGATGATAAAAATGATAATGAGATAGTGATGCTGGCAGTAGTAACATATGTTAATAGTAATGGTTATAATAAAAAGGACAATGATGATGATTACAATAACACCATTAACACAATAATGAAACTAACAGCAACAAATCGCATAACAAAATATCGATAACAATACCGAGAAAACTAAAATTAAAGATTAAGAAAGGGGACGAAAAATTTGAAACTTTTCGTGAAAGTTTCGAAATGCAAGCGATGCGAGAACCCAAGGCCACAGAACTCGGCCGAAGTGCTACTAAAATTACTATTTTGACCTTTATTGTTTTAGAAGTTTTGTGCTGTTATGCAAGAAATGTGTTGTCTCTTTGCTTTGTTGTTGCTTTCCGTTTTCTGTTGTTGTCTTATTTTTGTTAATAATGATAGGTATAAGTTCATGTATCCACGCAATTATAGACATGCATGCATCTATGAACTTGCATGTGTGTGCGTCTGTTTGTATATGCTCGTATCTTGTATGTGTGTATGTGTTTGTGTATTTATGTTTCAATGTGTGTGTTTGTTTGTAAGTGTGTTTGTGAATGCACATCCCCGTGTACCCTTTCTGCACCTGTATATCCTTTCAATACGTACATTCTTACATTTCCTTTATTCAAAAATGGAAACAAGTGTACATGGTATGGTGTTCGAACACATTTTTTTTTTCAGTCACTCGTACGAACACACGATTTTCTCAGTCACTCGACAGGGTTCGCGCGTGCGTGCGTTCGCGAATATGCACCTGAGCTTTTACTTAAAAAAAGGAAGAGAAATGTATCACTGCCCATGATTTTTTTATGCAACTTTCACACTTTAAGAGACAAGTGGAAGAAGTAGCAGCAGTGCGAACGAGTATTAAATAAGAATAAAAGTTAGTCACAAGGAAGACAAACAGACACGCAATCGGACGCGAGGAAAGTTTGGGAATATGTCACACGCCGACGGAGAAAAATTGGACACTCTTCCGAACCATTTCGTAATTTTAGACGTTCGGGGTTTTCTCCCTTCCTTCTCCTCCCTCCCTTCCTTCCCTCTCTCTTCTCTCCTTGCCTTTGCTCCCTTTCCTTCTTATATCTTATGCTCTTCCCTCGCTCTCCCTTATTTCTTTTCCTCCCTTCCTTATACCTATTCCTCCTTAATTCTTACACCTTTCTCTTGGTCTCTTTCCCTCTCTTCCTTCCTTCCTTATCACTCCCTTCCCTTCCTCCCTTCTCACTCAACGCCTTCCCACCCTCCCTCTCACCCCCTTTCTTCTCTCTGCCTCTCTCTCTATTCCCCCTTTCTGTTTTCCCTTCGTCTCCCTCCCTCTCTTCCCTCTTCCCTTCATATTTTATTTCCTTTCATTCCCGTTATTTTATTCTCTCCCTCCTTCCCCTCACCCTTTGCCGCCTTCCCTCCCTCCCGCTCTGACATTTACGCCCTCCCCTCCCTCCTGCTCTAAGCTTACCCTTTCTCTCCTTTCCCCTTACCCTTCTCTTTCCTTTTCCATCCTCCCTCCCGTTTTCCCCTCTTCCCTTTTCCCCTTCCTTTCCCACTCCTCACCTTCCTTTCCTCCTTCTCTCTTCCCTCTCCCCTTCTTCCCTTTCCTTTCCTCCTCGTTATTTCCCTTTCCCCTCCTCCCCTCCCCTTCTCCTCCTCCCTTCTCTTTATTTCCTATCCCCTCCCTTTCCCTCTCCGCTCCTCCCATCCCCTCCCTTCCCCTTTCCCCCTCCTCCCCTTCCCCTTTCCCTCCTCCCCTTCCTCTATCCCCCTCCACCCCTTCCCCTTTCCCTCTCCTCTCCTCCTCTTCCCCTCCTCCCCCTCATCTCCCCTTCCTCCATCCCCCTCCTCCCCTTCCCCTCTCCCTCTCCTCCTTCACGCTCATTTAAATCTTCCAGCTTCCACCCCACCCCCCACCCCCACCCACGGAAACCTAGCGCGGGCAAACGATAAAAAAACACCGCATACCAGCATATATCAAGGGCTTCTGTGGCTCCTTAGACAACATAACATAACGGTTCCCAAACAAAGGCGATCCCCTCATACAGGTGCGCGCGGGAATGGGGTCTCGAGAAGAATGGCTCCCGTTTTCTTTCTCGGTCGACGTGACGTAAGAGCGCAATAGGAGAGAAAATGGGAAATGGTAAACTTCTCTGAGGTCCGAGGTTTTGCGGCGGGAAAAGTTTTTCATTCTTTTGAGGCGGTTTTTGGATGTTATGTTAAGATATACGTCTGTGATTTTGGCGGATATGAAAGGGGGAATATTAGGAGTTTTAAGACATTTTTATGAAGACAATTTTTGCGTCTGTAATATATATTTACAGTTTCTTTTCTTTTTTCTGTATATATATATATATATATATATATATATATATATATAATATATACGTATATATGTATAAACATGTATAGCCATATATACATATATGCACATATATGTGTGCCTGTATGTGTGTGTGTGTATGTACATACATAAATGCATATATATGTGTACCTGTGTATGTGTGTGTGTGTGTGTGTGTGTGTGTGTGTGTGTGTGTGTGTGTGTGTGTGTGTGTGTGTGTGTGTGTGTGTGTGTGTGTGTACATACATAAATACACACACACACACACACACACACACACACACACACACACACACACACACACACACACACACACACACACACACACACACACACACGCATATATATATATATATATATATATATATATATATATATATATATATATATATATATATATATGTATATATATATATATATATATATATATATATACATATTGCCCCATCCAGCAATGGAGTCGACTGAAATCCGTCATTCCAGCTCCGAGACTCTGGGATCAAAATCATAATTCGAGGCTGTTAACAGAAGGAAA
>NC_091584.1:20138240-20143240 GCF_042767895.1 Penaeus vannamei | reverse complement strand
GTAAAAAAACACACACATGCATATATTTATCCATATATTCATACACACATACACATATTTCTACGTAAAAAAACACACAAATATATATTTATGTACATATTCATACACATATTACTTATTGTGTTTGTACATAACTTAACTGTTAACATAACTGTTTGTGAAGGCAATTAATTCGCTCACTCTGCACTCGAATTTTTTTGAGCGAATTTTTCTGGCGTACGTGTTAGTCCAGCTTGAAATTCGGCGCAACGGATGATCTCTGTCGGCCAAAATTGCCAATTGCAGCGCCTCTCCCGGTTGCAATCGCAGGCAAGCATAAGTGGCAACGCAATAATTCCAAACACCGAATTGACAACATCGCAGTGCAACATCACATCAGATATTGCAAGCAGGAGTAAATGGGATTAGCTGCACTTGCGCGCATTTTGTCAGAGTGGCAGGTGGGATAAATAGCCCAATCAAGGTCGAAACGGCCGGTAACGTTTAAAAATTTTCTATCACTCTCCCTTTTGATCATAATTCATATCAATCCTTCAAAACCTTTTGGATATTAACCCTCATCAAATAACAACCCACACAATCTCCTCCTCAATTTACTTCAATATTCCTTTTTTTGAGAAAGAACCATCGGAAACGCGTTGGAAACAAAACAAAACATAAAAACAAATGAAAATCGCCTTGCGTGGCCGCGGGAAGTTCCGTCATTTTAACTCATCATCTGTTTTCATTTTCTCCCTTTCGCTTTAACCGCAAAATTGTTCCAGTTGTGGTTCTAGCACTCGTACATGAGCGTTATCGAGCACGAACCAATTAATTAAATCGAAAACGACATATCAGAAAGTGGAGCATTAATATCGTGTCGTATTATTCTCGTCTGTTTATCAATACTGACACGTTCATTATTATTATGGGATCTGTAATTGATATAATGATGCTGATTATCGGAATCATTATCATCAAAATTATAATAATAAAATGTTTTTCTATCATCGCGATCCCAAAATGATATTAGTATTTAGATTTGTATCAGTATTACAATTTGTGTTGTGAGTTGTATTTCTCTCAGTATTAGTACAATTGGCGTTGTTACCTTTCATAATCATTATTGGCGGCGTTGTTATTGTTGCTGTATTCTAGTATTATTTTCATTTTCATTTTCTGTTATTATTGATTCTATACCTATAACCACTGATACTGTTATGGTCGTAGTCATTGTCGTAGCTATGATTATTGTAATAATGATGATGATGATGATTGATTACGATTATGATTATGATGATGGTGATGATTTTAATGATATTGACAATATATGATGGTTATGATGATCATTATGATTTTGATTATGATTGATTACGATTATGATAGTGATGATGGTGATGATTATGATGATCATTATCATCACCATCGTTATAATTGTTATTGTTTTTCTTCTTCCAGTTGCTGTTATTTTTGTTATTGTTAATTTTACCGTTATTACTACAAATATTTTCATCACTAATCATCATTACTATTATTATCCATATTATCATTACGATCATTGATATCACTACTATTATCATTATCATAAACATTATCGTCTTCAATATTGTCATTATCATTATCACTATATAAGTTTTATCCTCACTTTTATCAAGATGAGATGAGAGGAAGATGAGAGACGCCCGCAAACTTTGTCACTTCTATATATAATTTCACTGGATACTCGCACGGGTCCGAACTGAGATGAAGTTGAAGTGACAAAACAGTAATTTTCTGGCCACCGAACCATCAGAATAACGAACTTTCTGTTCAGATTTCTTAAGAGAGAGTCAAGCCATTGTTTTTCTTCTTTAAATTTACAATCTCCATTTACTTCAATATTCCTTTTTTTTTTTTTTAGAAAGAACCATCGGAAACGCGTCGGAAACAAAACAAAACATAAAAAAAATGAAAATTATTTCCACCGTCCATGCTAAAGGACAAGGACTTTTCTCGGGGATATTCATAACGTGATGAATATCCAGAGATTTGGAAGAGAAAAGAAAAATATGAGCAAAGGAAAAGAGACAAGAAGAGAAGATGAATGAAAGGGAAAAAAAGGTAATGATAATAATGATAATGATTGTAATTATTTCCTGAATGGTAGTGATGGTAGTTGTGGAATAGTTATATCATTGTCCTAAAATAAGTATCATATATATGTATATATGACGTTATCTGAACTACCGCAACTACTTGGCTTTACTTTAGTTTTTTTTTTTTCTACTTCAGGTTGTTGTGCCCCGCG
Source organism: Penaeus vannamei (assembly GCF_042767895.1). Classification (NCBI taxonomy): domain Eukaryota; kingdom Metazoa; phylum Arthropoda; class Malacostraca; order Decapoda; family Penaeidae; genus Penaeus; species Penaeus vannamei. The sequence goes on along the minus strand of NC_091584.1, from coordinate 20,140,974 downwards.
GACCAGAATGGGTCCTACCCAAACAGAGTCGACTACCCTCTTGACATATGGAAGTACTGTCATATACTTTATATTCTGTAAAAATAAAGATAGATTCTACGGTGTTTTATTACCCTGAAGAGGTAATACCAACACCACAGTAGTTACGTAAAATTGTGTTGTTATTGAATCGTTTGCTTGTTATCCAACTCTAACTATTCAGTGTTTTTCTTTGTATCTGTTTCTTAGTTCATTCAAGTAACCCAGTGATGCATGATGAGTTAGGTAAGGCAAATAATTTATGTAATTATTTAGGCCCTTCATCCATGAATCATAAAGGTGCCCAGACTGACTCGATGCCCCTAATTATTATTATTGTTGTTATTATTATGATTATCGTTATTACCATTTTACTATTCGCATTATCCTTGTTAGTATCATCATCCTCATTATCATTATTATCATTATCATTATCGTAATTATTATTTTTTTATAATTGTTGTTGTTAGCCATTGAACTATCCTTATTATTGTTGTTGTTGTTGTTGTTGTTATTGTTATTATGATTATCATTATTATTATCATTATTGTTACTGATATTAATATTAATATCATTGTTTTCATCACCACTATTATCATAATTGTTATTATCATTATCACTATTACAGTTATTATCATTTCCATCGTTAATGTTTTTATTTAGTTTGCCATTAGTAGTACAATTATTACTAGTGTTGTAATTTATGTTGGTGCTGTTATTATCATTATTATTCAATTACCGTTATAACGTTATCATTATTTCATTATCATCTTCATATATTACTAAGAACATGCACATATCTACTATCACATCACCATCAATACCCCACAGTGCGTATGTCCTTCGCCCTGTATGTGTGCGATGGACACTCTCTGAAAAGGAAATACCCGAGCAAAAGAAAATGAAAAGGGAAAAAATTAATGGCAGAGCGCAGACAAGCAATCATCTGAGGGCTAAAAGAAAACGGAGGGAAGCACGCAATAACCAGGGTAACTAAAGAAGAAAGTGTTTCGCGTTAATTTTCGAAATTGGGTCTATTTTGTGGTTTTATTTTTAGGTTTTTCGTTTGTACACCTTGAGGTTATCGAGTTGGGGTTTTATCTGGTTACACTAGTGTATTCAAGTATAATTATATAAACCCTGTTATTAATTGAACATTAATGAAAATGTGTGAGGAAACTTTGTCACCCATACCTGACTATTTGAAATGAGTGAGAAATTGTATGAAGAAACAGACATTCCCTGACCTAATTTCATAATTGAATGTTAATGCTCTCACAACTTACACACTTTAAAGGACAAATGCTTTCATAAGATGTATATAAAGATCATAATAAAACAAAATAGAAGATAAATGAATATATAATACAACAGCATGCCACCTATATTTGCCTTTCCAGTTGTATATCAAAGTACTCAGTAAATATTCACTAAGTACCGTTTCCACTTCATAGTTCTCTCATTGGAAGAACGTATACCGGTAAATATTTTCTATACAAGTTCTATTTGCTCTTAATTGTTCAGCTGATGTGTCGCATGTACAGCCAAATTATATGTGATTTAGACGGGGTTTTTCCCTTTATATCCAAGCTTCCTCTTTTTCATCTTCTCCTTATTCTTATTCTTTTTCCTCTTCTGCTTCCTCCTCCTCTTCTAGATCTTCTTCCCCTTTCTCTTCTTTTTTCTTCTTCCTGTTCCTTTTCCAATTTTCCTCCTCTTTTTCCTATTCTTCTTCTTCCTCGTCCTCTTCCTCTTCTTCCCCTTCCTCCTCCTCCTCCACCACGACCACCTCCTCCTTACGATTTCAGAATAGCATCACTCACTCTAATCTGATACCTTTGCATTTTTTATCAATGTAATCAACCGATAGCTATTTTCCACACATATCTGAAAGTTTTTTCTTAATAACTTGTCTATACATTTCATTGTTAATGGGAAGGTAGTGCTTATGATAGGTTAAAGATGAAATTAGATCACAAAGCAAAGTAGTTGATACAGATATTAATGTGAGGATTATGTAGTGGCCTAAGGTTATGAAGTATATACAAATATTGATTATAAGCATAATGATATTGTAGATAAAACATTGCCAGGTACGGAGATTATATATATAATTTTAAATTATCATAAGTAACTCGGAAACATGCTTATATACCTACATGCAACACACATACACTCACTCACTCATTCACTCACTCACTCTCACTAACTCACTCACTCATTCACTAGCTCACTCACTCACTCACTCACTCACTCACTCACTCACTCACTCACTCACTCACTCACTCACTCACTCACTCACTCACTCACTCACTCACTCACTCACTCACTCACTCACTCACTCACTCTCTCACTCACTCTATCTCTCACACATACACATACACATGCACAACATAACACATTATATTTTATCTGGCTTCAAAAGACCCACAACGTCTGCGGGAAGGACATCATATTTTGGATTACTCTTATGCTTCCTTTGACTAGCTATAACGGGATCAGAATGGACAAGGAGCCGGTCTAGAAGGTCACTGTTCGATCTTAATACAGAGAGGTATTGTGAGCGATCCGCTGCCTTGCATTTTTCAGTGATTTGTGATATTTCTCCATTCCCTCCTCTAAAATATGACTTACGCGTTTCCACAATGTCTCGGTGATGTGTAGTGAAGCTAGCTTGTAGAAGCGAAGGTCTAGATTCACAAGCGTTTTGCTGTAA
>NC_091584.1:20130740-20133240 GCF_042767895.1 Penaeus vannamei | reverse complement strand
GAGAGAAAGTACAATATCAGGTTGTTGTTTTTGTTGTTGTTTTGTTGCTGTTGTTGTTGCTGCTGCAATTATTTTTGTTGCTGTTGTTTTTCTTGTTGTCTGGAAGGTTCTACTTTGAGAGTTGTAATTTTATATGAAATTTGGAGAGATGAAAGAGAGGGGACGGTAGAAAGAGGAGAAAGGAGGGGAAGCGAATGAATGTATGGAAAGAGAAGAGAAATAAAAGAAAATGGAAGGGGAAAAAGGGAAAAAATGAAGAGATTAGAGAGAGAGAGAGAGAGAGAGAGAGAGAGAGAGAGAGAGAGAGAGAGAGCGATAGAGAGAGAGCGAGCGAGAGAGAGAGAGAGAGAGGCAAAGACAGAGAGAGATGTTCAGACAGGGGGAGATGAAGAAAGAGAGAAATAGTTAAAGAGAATGAAGCTGTATGCACGCGCGCGCGCACACACACACACACACACACACACACACACACACACACACACACACACACACACACACACACACACACACACACACACACACACACACACACACAAACACACACACACACTCACACACACACGCACATACAAACAAACACACACACACACACACAAACACACACACGCACAAACAAACAAACAAACACATATCCAAACCTAACCACCAAACAAACACCCATATGAAAATAAATAGCAAAAACAGGAACCTACTCCCTCCCCCCCTCCCCCCCCCCCACCCACCCCACCCATACCCCTCTTTACCCTCTTTGCTGTCAGTTACCCAACCAATTATCCCCAGAAATATTAATGTCATTTTCCCAAACCTTGAAATAACACGTAACAACCTCTTAAATATGACAGTTGGATTAAAAGATCACATTACGATATGTAAATACTTGAAGGGGAATTTCTCATTTGAGGGGAAGTGTGTCATCTATGATTGATTTAAAGTGGATTTAATACAGATTTATCCTGTGCTAGAAGTTGGATTATATGGTTAACGGAATATCTAATGTTACAGAATATAGATGTGGATCTTTTACTATTGTGATTATTGTTACTTCCGTTTCTTTTTTTCGGCAATTATTTACTGATGTTAATTAGTTTTTATTACTTAATTCTAATGAAGTTTTATTCTACTTCAGAAGCTGAACTATATTGTTATCTGATTTCTAACATTACTGAAATAGATGTGGATATTTTTTTTTTATTACTGTTTACGTTATGATCAAAGGTTGTTGGATATTCTTAGCTGTGCAATAGATACCATAAAAATGAGGATATCGCTTACAGTTATTGAAGGTGATATCAGGAATACAAATAGCTTATGTAAAAATGATCTCATTTTATTTTCTAGTAAGAAAAAGAAATGGTAATAACGGAATATTAATGCTAATAATACACACGCATTTCTAAAAGTATTGTCTCCATTGCTTGCAAGAGCCATAGTGTCACATAACTGTGATAGAATTTTGCGACCTCTTAATTTTTGCGACCTCTTAATTTTGGGACTTCTTAATTTTGCGACCTCTTAATTTTGCGACCTCTTAATTTTGGGACCTCTTAATTTTGCGACCTCTTAATTTTGGGACCTCTTAATTTTGCGACCTCTTAATTTTGCGACCTCTTAATTTTGCGACCTCTCAATTTTGCGACCTCTTCATTTTGCGAACATAATTTTGGGACCTCTTTATATGTATGTGTATATATACATATAAAATGAATGAATAAACAAAATAGAGAATAAAAAAACATATGTTATCTTCAATTCTCTTCAACTTCATGCACTGCGATATAATTTCTATTTATAAATAATTTCGTCTTTGAATGTTTACTATGATTATCATTATTGTTTCCATTTTCCTTTCCTTTGATTGTTTCATTTTCTCTTTCGTTGTCTATCTGCCTATCTATCTATCTACTAATCTACCTTTTCACCCCCGCGCCTTTCTCTCTCTCACTCACTCCCTCTCTCCCTCTCTCCATCTCTTATTCCATATTTATCTATCTATCTATTTCTCTCTCCCTCTCTCATTCCCTCTCTCTCTCTCTCCCCTGCTCTTCCTCCCTCTCTCCCTCTATCTCTCTCTCCCCGCTCTCCCTCCCTCTCTCCCTCTCTCATTCCCTTTCATTCCCTCTCTCTCTCTTTCCCTCTCTCCCTCTCTGTCTCTCTCCCTCTCTCATTCCCTCTCTCATTCCCTCTCTCCCTCTTCCATCTTTCTTCCCCCTCTCACCCCCAAAACACACTCAAGCACAATAACACAAAGGGTGAATTACCCTCGCATCCCTTCGACCATCATTGAGGGGAAACTCAAGCAAACTCGGGAGGTTTCACAAATCGCTTTTCGTAATTCTCTCTCGCGGGGTTTCGGTCCCCTTGACTCGGGGCAGATGCGCGTCAATTGATCAGTGGGAGAGGGTGGGAGGGAGGGGTGGAGGGAAGGAGGGTGGAAGGGAGGGGAGGGAGGAGGGTGGGAGGGAGGGGAGGAGGGAAGGAGGGTGGGAGGGAGGGAAGGAGG
>NC_091584.1:20113240-20118240 GCF_042767895.1 Penaeus vannamei | reverse complement strand
CTCTCTCCCTCTTTCTTTCCCTCTCTCCCTCTTTCTATCCCTCTCTCACTCCCTTTCTATCCCTCTCTCCCTCTTTCTTTCCTTCTCTCCCTCTTTCTTTCCTTCTCTCCCTCTTTCTTTCCTTCTCTCCCTTTTTCTTTCATTCTCTCCCTCTTTCTTTCCCTCTCTCCCTCTTTCTTTCCATCTCTCCCTCTTTCTTTCCCTCTCTCCCTCTTTCTTTCCCTCTCTCTATCTATCTCTCTCTCTCTTTTGTTCCATGTTTATCATATTTCCATAAAGAGGATCACCTTTCCAGAAACACATTTACGAGTGTAGACCAAATTGTAATATTATTGTAGCAGTATTATCTTCTGTTCTAATGTTTCCGATTATCATAATTCCCTTACGCAGCACAATTAGTGTTTTGAATTATACTTTACATAATTTCAGTGAGAGAGCAAATGTTTTCATATATTTTTATTTTCTTTTTCATCGCTAATACCTGTAATGGAAATAGTCTTTATAATTGTCTTACAATTTTTATGTAGTATCTACGTGATTAAATGTCTATGATCAAATATCTATAGTTTATATATGATGTTATTTGTATGACTAAACAGTGTCTATTTTTTATTCCATTTCATTTATAATATTATGTATATGCTTTTAAGTTATGCACGAGGTCATTCTCTATCTTATTATAATTCTTTAAATGTGAATATTATCTTTGCACCAGTGACCCTAATGCGCTCTCTGAGTGCTTCTGCCATTCATTATTATTGTCGTTATTACTAATATTATTGTTACTATTATTATTATCATTACTATTATTATTACTTTTATGATTATCATTATCATCATTATTATCAGTAATTGTTATCATTATTATTATTATTATTATTATTATTAATAGTATCATTATCTACATCATTATTACCATTATCATTATTATTTTCATTATTATTATTATTATCATTATTATCATTACTATTATTATCATTATCATTATTGGTATTATTACTATCATTATTATAATACTAATTATTATTGTCACTATTACTATTTTCATTATTATTACTATTATCATCATTTTCATCATTTTTGTTGTTATAATTATCATCACTTTATCATTATTGGCATGATCATTATCATCAACATTATTGCTCACATTTCCGTTATCATTACTATTATTGTTCTTGTTATTGCTATCAGTCTTTATTATCATTAATATCGTCACTTTCATAACTTTTATTAATGATGAATTTTCTTTTCATACTACCATTATTTTTTTCATAATCATTGCTATCATTATCATTATCATTACCGTTATCCTTATCATTATCATAATTTCTATTAGTGTTATCATTATCCTCATCATTATTATCATGATCATTATTTTCATTATCATATCAAAAAGAAACTAGAAAATATAATTCTTTTTTCCTCTATCATTAAGACCATCATTGTCATTATCATCTTTCCATCATCGTTATCATTATCATTATCATGATTATCATTACCATGGTTTATCATTATCCTTATCATTAGCATTAGCATTATTATCATTACCATGGTTTATCATTATCATTATCATCACCATTATCGTTATCATCCTTATCATCCCCATTTTCAATAATCTTTGTGTGTGTGTGTGTGTGTGTGTGTGTGTGTGTGTGTGTGTGTGTGTGTGTGTGTGTGTGTGTGTGTGTGTGTGTGTGTGTGTGTTTGTGTTTGTGTTTGTGTTTGTGTTTGTGTTTGTGTTTGTGTTTGTGTTTGTGTATGTGTATGTATATGTATATGTATGTGTGTGTGTGTGTGTAATAATAATAATAATAATAATAATAATAATAATAATAATAATAATAAAGAGTTTATTAAGTAAAGTTTTAGTTACAAGGGTAAAATTGTTACTTTACAAAGTTATCATTTAAGTGTCTAATACAATAGGGAATAGTAGACATATAATATCTGGATGTATGACACTTTGGTTCACATAATTTGTTGTTAACATCCTCACGAAGCTGTCTGCTTGATTGACGCAAGTCGGGAAGCAGGTGCCGATGTCTCGTAGATGTAAAGATGTGTGCGAATTTTTCTGTTAGGTATTTTCTCCGGTCTTCTAAAGAGGGTATCTGCAGTTGGTTTAGTGCCTCTGTGTATGTGGTGTAGTTTGACCCGAGAATGATACGTAATGCTCTTTTCTGAAGTCTTTCTAATTTTATTTTTTCAAAGTTGGTAATGGACGAATGCCAGACTGGTGCTGCATATTCACAGACTGGTCGAAGGAAAGTCGTCCATATGCGAAGGAGGTCTTCTTGGGATGCACCGAAAGATTTTGATTTGGTTAGCATAAAGAACTTTCTTCCACACTTTGAAATCAGTTTCTTGGTGTTGGCGAACCACTTTAAATCGTCACTGATAACTTTTCCCAATAGATTCACCTCTTTGGCCCGTGTTAAGAGTTCCTCGCCTATTTTTAGAGTACTACCACTGTCGGCTAATTTGTTAAATTTAAATTTTGTTTCTGTGCATTTCTTGGTGTTGACAGACATTTTGTTAGTTGAAGCCCACTCTGACACTTGCCTAAGGGCGTCTTGTAATAAGGTGTTTCCTTGCCCTGGTTGATGTGCTAGTGTAAGTGTCATGTCGTCCACACATTTGTAGATCTTCACGTGCGGAATTTTGTCCTCATTTACCATTATCAGAAACAATAATGGGCCGAGAACCGTTCCTTGAGGGACACCGCAGTGAAGATCAATTTCATCGGATATTTGGTTGTTAGCACGAGTCCTCTGGGAGCGAAGGTTGATGAAGGAAGACATCCACTTCACCCAGCCCTCGTGGAAACCCAGAGAAATCATTTTCTTAATGTGGTGTGGTCAATGAGATCAAATGCTTTCCTCAGGTCGATGGTGACGGTAGTGACCTCGAGTCTTTTGTCTACATTTGAAGTCATGTAATTGATCAGGTCAACTAGGTAGTGGACTGTGGAGCTACCCTTGGTATTTCCAAATTGACGACTATCTAATTTTGGGGCGAATATTTTCCACAATTCTTTAGCAATTATTCTCTCAAGTATTTTGCAAGGATTAGGTGTTAATGATATGGGCCTAAGGTCATCGAGAGAATTAGGTGGATTGGTTTTGGGAATTGGGACTGGGATAGCACGTTTCCATAGGTCAGGCACCACGCCCTCAGTGATGGAGCAGTTAAAGATGTCGCAGAGGGGGGTGGCGAGCTCAGGAGCGAATTCACGTAGTAACCTCGGCGGGATGTCATCAGGGCCAGGAGATTTGCTTTTTGCTATCCTTCTTAAGTGTTGGTACACGTCGTATTCGCTGACAATTGCTTGCAGAGGGCGCGAGGGTAAGTAAGTTGGCAGTTCTGCTGATTGTAATGGTGGGAGTAACTTGTTGATGTTCGCAAAGTGACAGTTGATGATGTTAGCAGCGTTTTCTGGCGAGTCGGCAATTTCGCTGATGTGAGAGAGGTAGCTGTCACTTCTTTTGTCACCGATTAAATTCCGAATGTGGCTATACCACGATTTGGGATGTGCGTCACTGATTTTATCAATTATTTGCTTATGATAATTTTTCTTAGCCGATCTTATCTCTTGTCTAACCTTTTTTGCCAGGTACCTTGTTGCATCGGTATTTTTTGTTTTGTAAGCTTTTTGTCTTGCCAGGATAAGGTTTTTGATCCTGTTGGTGACCCATGGTTTGTCCTGATGGTGGGTGGAAGTTCTTTTTAAGGGGAAGCAGTTGTCAACTTGGTTCCAGATTGATTTATAAAAAAGTTTGCATTTAGTGTTCGGGTCGGGGGCGTTGAGAACGTCGGCCCAGTCATGATGAGTAATCCATGATCCGAACTCTCGGATTTTAGAATAAGGGAATCTACGAATAAGTTTTGTTCCCTATTATTGCGTGGGTGCCTGGTATTTCTTTGGTACCCAGAGCAGCGACAAGTGATCACTATTGCCTAAAGGGGGCAGGGAAGTTGGACTTTCATAAAAATGCTCTTATTTGTTATGATTTTGTCCAGGGTATTTTCCCCACGCGTAGCGAATGACACAACCTGCTTAAAATTCAGTACAGAGGTGATTTCATAATCAGAAAGTGTTCAGGTCGCCAAGAATTACAAAAAAGGGATTTCCGTACTTTGCTTGGAGGATGAACACATTTTCTATTATTACGAGCACACTGATTTCGCGGGGCAGCCATGTAGGTCTAACAGCGAGCCATAATGTTTCAAGGTCGTCCCTTGGTGGACAGATGGATTTTATGGTGTTGCAGGGGATAGTATCTTTGATGTAGATACCAACGCCACCACCTTTTCTGCCCTGACGAATTTTGTTAAATAAGTGGTACCCCTGTATGGTTCCGATGTTTAATGTATTGTCTTTGAACCAAGTTTCTGTGATAACTGCAATGTCAATAGTATTTTGTTTCATTATGACGTCAAGTTCGTCCACTTTGTAAGGCAGCATGCATTTGCAAGGTAAATGCTGGGAAGTGTTCTGTGGGGTCTTGCGTTAGCTGGCGCTATTGTTGACGAGTCATTTTGGTCAACTATCCCGCTCGGGTTGTGCGGTTTTGTACTTGTTTCTATTTAAAAAGACTCTCACGGGGCTGGGGAAGGAATCTGACTTCAGAAATTCATCAGCTACAAGTGCTTTGCCTTTAAGAGAAACAGTGAAGCTGGCATAATATGAATGACTCATTTTTGTTTTGAATGCATTTACATCGTCCACCTCAGGGAAGTTAACGAGTAGGTGATTCTCGATATCTGCTTCCTCAGTGTCTGTGTGGCAGTTTGTTATGTAAAGGTACAACACCTCTGGTTTAGCTGCCCCCTGTAAAGGTTTAGCGGTAGATCTTTGTTCTATTTTGTCTTCTTTTTTCTTTTTTCTTTTTTCCACGAGAGTAAACCCATCCGCATCCACATTGCTTGGATTAGACGTTTCGTGTCTTACATGGTTGTGACTGTAGTTATTACTTACCACAACAGGAGCCGTGTTTCCA
>NC_091584.1:20105740-20108240 GCF_042767895.1 Penaeus vannamei | reverse complement strand
CAGGTACCGACATCTCCAAATACTCTTGTTGAGAGAGTTCATGACCCCTGCTGCCAGGCCAATCCGTCTGCTGACTTCATGGTCTGACAGCCCAGAGTTATGAACTACACTACCAAGGTATGTAAAGCTCTCTGTGACTTCAATGTCCTCGCCGCAAGCACGTACCGACTGAACAGGTTCTCCTATCAAGTCCCCAAATTCCTGGACCTTGGTCTTGGTCCAGGAGACCTCTAGACCCAGGGGCTTCGCTTCATTGCTAAATGCATTGAGAGCCGCTACTAGGGTTTCCAAAGACTCAGATAGAATGGCAACGTCATCAGCAAAGTCAAGGTCTGTAATCTTGATATTGCCCAGCGTTGCCCCACAATGACTTTGAACAGTAGCTCTGCCCAGTATCCAGTCCATGCAAGTGTTGAAAAGAGTTGGTGCAAGGACACAGCCTTGCCTCACTCCTGAACTAACAGGAAAGAAGCTCGACAGGCCCCCACCACACTTTACAGCACTTTCAGTACCAGTATACAGGCTTGCTATTAGTCCAATAATCCTTGTTGGTATTCCTCTCAGCCTCAGGATCTCCCAGAGTGACTCCCGATGCACCGTATCGAACGCCTTCTTGAGGTCGATGTAGGCTGCGAGCAGCCCACGCCCGAACTCACGACGGCGCTCTACAATGACTCGAAGCGCGAGGATACGGTCTATTGTGGACTTACCAGGAGTGAATCCGGATTGCTCCAGTCTCTGGTGCCTCAGTAGATGGTCTCTGATACGTCTCAGAAGGATGTGGGCGAGAACCTTGCCTGGTACACTGAGCAGTGTGATGCCTCGGTGATTGCTGCAGTCCCAACGGTCCCCCTTCCCCTTCCAGAGAGGGATGACCACACCACTCAACAGGTCAGGAGGAACGGAACCGGACTGCCAGATGGCAGCCAGGACAGCATGTAACCCCCGTGCCATAGGTTCACCACCAGCCTTTAACAGTTCAGCTGGTATGCCGCAGATACCAGCTGCTTTACCACTCTTCAGCTTGGAAATCGCCCCCCTAACTTCAGTTAGGAAGGGAGGGTCCTCACTGATAGGTGGATCTGGCAGCGGGATCTCGACACTACCCGCATCCAAGTTAACTGTTGGTGGGTCCACCTGGTACAGCTGCTCAAAATACTCAGCCCAACGTCCCCACACCGCAACAGGATCTGAAACGATCTGACCACTTACTGAGCGAACTGCTGTCACCTGTGAAGAGGGCTTGGAGTTCAGCTTTCTCAGGGCTTGGTATGCAGGACGAAGTTCATTTACTAAGAAATGGCCTTCTACCTCCTCTGCAAGACTCCTAATAAACTGTTCCTTGTCCCTTCTTAACAGGGACCGAGTTCTGCGCACATGAGAACGGTGCAATTCCCGATCCCCTGTCAGACGAGCCGCACGACATGCATCTGTGGCTTCCAGTGTCTCCCGCGAGATGGAATTCTGTACTGCTCTCAGCAATATTTCAGCAATAACGCAAAATTTGTTTACACTGAATTACAATAAACTGACTAACCCAAGCCCATATCATAGCACAATAGGTCCTCATAGCATCACATCACATATTAATATAACCAACTACATAAACATAATCACTAACGTGCCGCATATTAAACCCAAAATTACTCCAGGAATTGACAATGACTGGTTAAGGTACAATTCATACCGAAATCATTTTGCTAAATGTCAATAATTCTCACTCAATTCTTAGGTGTAGCGTTTGGTCTTCACCTAGATTAAATATCATATTTTTGTTCCAATCATAATAAATTATTAAAACACATTACTTTAAAACAGAATATGTGATATTCATTTATATTGTCAATAGCTAATAATTGTTATAAAATGTATTACGAAATAACAATACAGAACAATCTGCATAAAAGAAATATTTGCATACTAGAATGTTATGAACATAGTCAATGTTGAGAAGGGACAAGGAGCAGTTTATTAGGAGTCTTGCAGAGGAAGTCGAAGGCCATTTCTTAGCAAATGAGCTTCGTCCTACCTAACAGGTCATGAACTCCAAGCCCTCTTCACAGGTGACGGCAGTTCGCTTAATAAGTGGCCAGATCGTCTCAGATCCTGTTCTTGTGCAGGAGCGTTGGGCTGAGTATTTTGAGCAGTTGTACCAGGATGATCCACCAAAAGTTAACTTGGATGTGGGGTAGTGTCGAGATTTCCTTGCCAGACCCACCCATCAGTGAGGACCTGGTATCTGCGGTATCCCAGCTGAACTATGGAAGGCTGTTGGTGAACCTATGGCGCGAGGGTTGTCTGACAGTCTGATACCGTTTCTTGTTCCCCCTGAGCTGTTGTGAGGTGTGGTCATCCTTCTCTGGAAAGGGAAAGGGGACCCTTGGGACTACAGCAATCACCGAGGCCCATTATGCCAGCCAAAGTTCTTCCTCACATCATTCTGAGACGTATCCAAGACCACCTGCTGAGGCACCAGAGGCCGGAGCAATCTGGATTCACT
>NC_091584.1:20090740-20093240 GCF_042767895.1 Penaeus vannamei | reverse complement strand
TATCTCTCTACCTCCATCTCTTTATCTCTCTATCTCTATTTCTCTAGTGTGTGTGTGGATAAATAGATAGATATACATATACATATATATCTTTCTCATTCCCATTCCCTGTCTTTCTCCCACCTACTCCCTCTCTCTAAATATCTATATATATCTTTGTATCTATTGCATACATATTGCATTGACACCGGTGGGGCAGAGTGATATGCTTGCAACGGCTTACTCTTTATTGATAAGAGTTGCACACACGAGCAGAAGTAAACACGATACGAGACTGGTCCGTGTTGTTGGTAACCGCGGTGGCGACCCCAGCGAGGGCGCAGCTAAGCGGAGGTCCGGAGGTCAGGCTGTCTTTGTGCGTTCTGTTGGAGAGGTCAACTTGGGTCGCATTAAATTTGACCCCGGCCGCCGGACACTGGACGCGCCAGGCGTGGGTCTGTATTTAGAATCGACCGTGAGGGGTCCACGCGAGCACGAGCGGACGTGTCGTCCATGTAAGCATGATTATGATATGCCATATTGCTTGGCCACCTAGCTATATGGCATACCATAATCATGCTTACATGGGCTTGTGCCCGCATGGGCGATGCTTGTCCGTCTGCATCTAAATATAGCCCAAGCCAGCTTGGGTCGCGACCGGCCGTATGAGAGGTCTTCGGAGGGTGACCCAGGCCTCACTCAGACTCGCCCTCTCTCCGAGAGCAACCCGACCTCTCCGCTGACCACGCCCACGCCTCGCCGGGCCGGACTGGCCGCGGATCTACCCGGCACTGACCAGTCTCGTATCGTGTTTATATCTACTGGTGTGTGCAACCCTTACCAATAATGAGTGAGCCGTTTCATGTATTACTCTGCCCACCAGTGTCAATGTAGAAGGGATAACAAGCTTTTAAGAACCGGTGTGAGCAGTGAGCTTCCAAATCCAACACGTTTACGGACTTTGAGAGAGAAAATCAGCGGTTGTGCTTGTATACGCGCGCGCGCGTTTGTGTGTATTTGTAAGCCCCTACTTTATATAATCTATTATTACACTATATCACCGCTAACATAATACACATCTTACACAACGCGGCTGCTGACGTGACACCCGCAGACCTTCCGCCTCGCTACGTCACGCTGTTCCCACGAGGGCATCCGCTCCCTGTCCTTCGAAGTACAGCACGGTCCATTAACACTGTATAATCCCGCATGAAAGAGGGTCACCTGCGAGCGACAAACGGAAAGCGTACGCCATACTGATCGGACTAGAACTCCGTCCCTTAATTTTATTATTCTCTTACCACAATAAACTACTGCTGCTGACCACGGTCTGCTGCCCTTCCGGCTCGTGCCAGACGTGACTCGACCGCTCATCGGCCTCGTTAGTGTGTACGTGTCAGTGTGAATGTGTATGTAAGTATGTGCATCTGTGGATACGTGTATGTGTATATGTCTGTGCATGTATAAGTGACATAAGCTGCAACACAAAAAAGAACCACACACTTCATCAAGTAATTCTAATCTATCTGTAACTCATAGAAAAAAGTTTTCTCGTTCAATTGCATTCTCCTTCTGCCGAGGGCGTTCTGAAGCACACTCCCCTCCCTCGAGTGTGCTTGAGGGGAATAAAGGGACTTACAGAACACAGCTACAACACCCATAAAGAGACGGGTGCACAGGAGGCTATAAATTGCTTACAACTGCAATTCCTCTTCCTCAACTTTCCTTGTTGCTTACTCACTTACTCACTCTCTCTATCTATCTATCTACCTATCTATCTATCTGTCCTTCTCTCCCTATTTCACCTCTCTCTCTCTCTCTCTCTCTCTCTCTCTCTCTCTCTCTCTCTCTCTCTCTCTCTCTCTCTCTCTCTCTCTCTCTCTCTCTCTCTCCTCTCTCTCTCTCTCTCTCTCTCTCTCTCTCTCTCTCTCTCTCTCTCTCTCTCTCTATATATATATATATATATATATATATATATATATATACATATATATTCATATATATATATATATACATATATACATATATATACATATATATACATATATATACATATATATACATATATATACATATATATACACATATATACACATATATATACACATATATATACATATATATACATATATATACATATATATACATATATATACATATATATACATATATATACATATACATATATATATACATATATATACACACACACACACACACACACACACACACACACACACACACACACATATATATATATGTGTGTGTATATATATATGTATATATATATAATTATATAATTATATGATTATATATATATATATTCTTTGTTTCTTTTCCAAGGACGAATCCCTATTGTTCTTCAGATTCCATGGACCTTATCATCGCCATCTCTGTTCCAACTTCTCCTAACAATTCAAGTACTTCCACTGATATTTGATTCCGACTAACTACTGAGGCCTTTATTATAATTTCTAATATTACGTCGGAATCAAATAACAATGGATGAAATAGAGACGTC
>NC_091584.1:20078240-20083240 GCF_042767895.1 Penaeus vannamei | reverse complement strand
CATATCATCTACTCATCTTTTATATGTTCCAACATGTTTCACATCATGTATAAATGGTAAACTGTTTAACAAAATCCAAACTGATACAGAAAAGGAAAAATACAGCAGAGATGGAGAGTGACTGAATTTCCTGATGTTTGCAGTATTAACATTTTGAAAGTCACTTCAGAATTCTTTCAGTAATATGTGTCCTTGTAAACAAAATCTATTATTAATCCTTTGATCCTGGTGTACATTATGAAAAAATTTGGCAAGAGGGGCAAAAAAAAATTCTTGTACCAAGTAATTTACTACATAGAGATATGATATGGAGTATACGCAAGGTAAACAGTATCTTACCACCTGGATAAAGCAAATCAAAAAACAAATACAAAAATGGCAAAAAGACTAAAGACATTTAAGCAAAATGTTCGCTAGCATCTGGCCTACATACCACACACCCAGCAGAGAGGCTGCTTATGTAAGCCTAATGCCTGTATTTTGGTCCATGTGTCTTCCATGAAGCAACCAATTTCATGGATGAGCTTTCATTAATATTACATGTAAATGAATGTTCAGAGTAAAGTTTCAAATATATGTACTAGTAAATATTGCAATTTATTTTGTTAAGTCTCCCCAAATGTTTTTTGTATACTAATTTTCATGCTGTGATATTGTTAAGTGGTTACCTGTATAAATTGGGCTAGAGATCCCTCCCATTTCTTTCATACTTTGTAATCTTCCCAGTACGATAACATCACATTGCCGCAATCTTATTAGCTACCAATATCGCGATAAAAAAGACTATGAGAAGAATATTTTTGTATGTTTTATATAGTTCAATGTTTCACAACTTTAACATATTTCATCCAGTTTATGCACAAACCTGAGAATGACATTTGTCATATTTCATCTTATGCAAGTGAAAGAATTTACCTACTCTTTAAGTTTTCAGACCTTTAGCACTACACTGTAGTAATCAGGACCTGAAACCTAAAGCTTGGCATAGTTGCCCAGGTTGTATTACCAGGTCCACAGCCTTGGCCTCACTCACTCACCGGCAGGCGCTTCTAGCGACCCCCTGCCGAGACCTGACTGGCTCACCCGGACACCTCTCAGCTCTCTCATTGGACCGCAGTCTTCCCCCATTCCCTGTTCGCTTACAAAGCTTGCGTGAACTTAAGTTGCAGAATCTGGACCAAGATAAGCATCTCAAGATTATCCAGCAGCACCATAGCTAAACAGCAACCACCGGGGAGCCTCGCCAGCTCCCCCGTCAATCTTCAACTTCAGTTCCAAAATTCAGCCATACCTGTGGGAACTCACACCCACACAAACACTCCCTTACGAGATATAGACACCAGTCATAAGGTAGATACAACTTCATCCACAACAACATATTCATAAGTCTAGATAAAAAAATTAGTTTGTCATCAATAAATAAAGTTCTAATATGAGTTCTAATCCACTGCCAACAGGTACATAAACTGTCTGATGAAGTTTTGCTATGTGACTTTTTGTTTTTCGACCAGTAATTTACTCCTTAATAACTTAGCTTTTATGGAAACATATATGTATAAACACAATAAACAACGTAAAATAACAGGGGACATGGCTTGTATGAACATGCCATCTCCCGTGGCATTACTGAAGTACTGCTTTACTCTGGGTTAGGGTTTCATTCTTTTACATTTTTGCTTTGTTTCACTGGAAAAGTTTTTTCGAGGGAAATAAAGCTTCAAATATTAAACAAGTTTTTTTTTAATATCAGTATGAAACTGGAAATTAATAACTTATTCCTACATCACTTATATACATCATTACCATCAGTTTTATCCGACAGAACAATATTGTCTAAATTAAAATAAATTTTCTTTACAAAACAAATCAGAACATCCAAAGAAAAAAAATCCCCAAAAAGGAACTAATAAAAAATCCAAATTAAAGCTTTTTTCTTCCTTCATAAGCATATAACATTACAAAAATAAAGATAATAGTAATCTCAAATAAAACAGTAATATATCAAAATAATAATCAATACCTGTAGAAACAAAAAAATGAAGAATAGGAAATAAATATCCATCTATATACACATCTATGTCTTTGTTCCAGCCGGCACGGATATCTCAGTCTCTTCCCCGTCCCCCTCCATCACATTCTCCGGAGGGACCTCAGTGACAATGAAGCTGTGGCTCTCAGACAAGTCGATGATCTGCTGGGGTCCTGGGGTCGCCAGGTGGCCGCTAGCATCACTTGGGTTCAGGGACTCATCCGTCACTGAATAGGCCCCCCCTAGGCCACTCGCATCCATGTCCTCCACTGGGGGGACACTCACAGGCTGGAGAGAGAGAGAGGAGAGGGGATGGTAATATACTGAAAGAGTATTACCTTCATTCCCTTGATGGCATTTTTTTTTTTTTTTTCCACGGGGTGGAAGGAAGAAGAAGAAGAAGAAGAAGAAGAAGAAGAAGAAGAAGACGAAGACGAAGACGAAGACGAAGACGAAGAAGAAGAAGAAGAAGAAGAAGAAGAAGAAGAAGAAGAAGAAGAAGAAGAAGAAGAAGAAGAAGAAGAAGAAGACGAAGAAGAAGAAGAAGAAGAAGAAGAAGAAGAAGAAGAAGAAGAAGAAGAAGAAGAAGAAGAAGAAGAAGAAGAAAAAAAAAAAAAAAAAAAAGACGAGTAACTTTCAATAACTATAGAAGGAAATATAATTTTCCCCCCTTTTTTCTAATATGCTTATAACACACATGTAATACCAATGGAAGCAGAGTCATGAAATTATTCAATAATTGCTTTCAGCATACGGAGACAGAGGCAAACAGGCGACTCACTAGGGGGTCGGGTATGGGTGTGTGGTAGATGCAGGTTGTGGTGTGGGGGGTTGAGATCACAGGCATGGAACAGCCGTCGTCACCATACCTGCTGACACCACACGCCCCGAAGAGCACTTGGTTCGGGTCCTGTTGGCAGGAGGAAAACCGCATCAAGTGTGAGCGAGAGGGAGATGTGTGATGAGCAACTGTAGCCATCAAACAGCAGGCAAATATAAAATGTGAAAAATCTCCAGATTCTCTCTTTGTTGCTTCAGTGTACATAGGGATTAGATTGAAAACTATATATATTAAAGATCTTTTTTATAATAATAATAATGATAATGATAATGATAATAATAATAAAAATAAAAATAATAATAATGATAATAATTAATAACAATAACAATAATAATTGTAATAATAATAACAACAATAATAAAAACATTAATGATATTGATTACCGAAAGAATAATCATCATAATCATTATAATCATTCCTAAAATCATTATCATTGTAACAATCAAATATCAGCAAAAGAAGTTATCAAAACTGTAAAAAGAACCACCACCAACACCAACTTCCTTCCCCATACTTACATGTAGGATATGCTTGGCGCAGTATTTTGAGAGAGGTATTGACTTCTCCCCACACCGCCAAGATCCCTCACTATAGATGCACTTCACACAGCCAACACTTGGTCCAGGTTTGTAGTTTACACCTTCTGTCACCTGGCAAATGAGGAGAAAAAGGAGAGAAGGATTACTATCCAAGTCTAGTTCTTTTAAATATAAGAGGAAGGATATATATATGATGATGATGATAGTCAGCATGTAATATAACTGCTTGACTAAAAATCATAAAAGCTATAAATATCTATGAAGAGGTAGCACATCATTTCATGTCAAAATTTCAGACAAAACTACACTAATTTAACACCTAAATTCATAAAGAACTTGATCATATAATTTCTATCAATACTGAACAACAGCTGTAGACTCTAAAAAAGTGTGGAAGTTTGCAGTTCCACCTTCAGCTACAAGTTTTATCTTCTCTGATTTACTATAACAACAACAACTGTCAATACATGCTGCTCAGTTTCCTTTTCAGTATGCAAGCCCTATGGTCTGCAAATCCTCTACCTTGTCATTCCCCACAGCAATAAACAAGGCCTGATTTTTCGTCTCACCAACATAAAAGTAGGACTATTATTTCAAGCACTTAATTTCATTCCCCACAATATCTAAGTACCACTGACATCTAGTAAATATAAAAGGCAAGGTGAAACATCAAATTTGATACCCTTATCAATGTTACTAAATACACAAATGCATATCATCAAAAATATACAGATTATAAAACATTATAAACATTTACTTTCATATTAAAGCAGTAAAGTACATAACTGGATGCATTTTCATGAACCTAAATACACGAATAGTAAAAAAAATATTTTCTACTGCTTAAAACTATAAAATACTTTTTTGGATGCATTTATGTGTCTAGATGTAAGAATGATAGGATGCCAATATCTAGAGGAAACTCACTGATCTGCAATAATGTGTATGAAGAGGAATTGGGGGGAGTGAAAATGATTGGGGGTTGGCTCCATGAAATAGCATGCAGTATCAGAAGTACATTTACTATGATCCATTCATAATCAGAATGAGACAAAGGGTCTTCAGGGACTTGGGGGAGTGGGGATGAATGGTAGGTGTGGCTGGAGGAAAATCATAAACCAGTACCATATACACTATCAGACACTATATACACATGATATTGATAGTGAAAATGATGAGGGGTTAAAAGACTGGTATTTTCTGATTTCTACCCAAACATATTCATAGTTTGATATACATTCTCCATAAATTTGATCTATATTCCTAAACACTGTAGAATCTTAAAAAAGCAGCAAGAGTTTTACATTCATCCACACATTACACATCCAAAAACTAATCTTAAATACTAAAGGAAAAAAAGTAATTAAATCTAACACTGAAGGCATGGTTCAACTGGTCTCCTGTATGTCTAGGCCCTGACTTGTGTCCAAGTGCCCAGCCAGACGAAGTGTTTCAACTGCAAAAGCATCGCTATAATAGACCGCACATACCTCTCACTTGAATAATGCCATGCATTGTACTTTTTGTTTGAGCAACATGGAGCACAAGGACTTATTCCCTATTTTACCATAGTTTCATGATTCATTTTATA
>NC_091584.1:20060740-20063240 GCF_042767895.1 Penaeus vannamei | reverse complement strand
CTAAAAGTGGAACAGGAAAAAAATACACACAAAAAGATGAGTTTTAATCTACACTCACACAAACAAACTCAGCTGCTCTTATCCTGTCTCATCCTCTTTTTGTTAGGCCTTTTATGAGTGGACTAATTCCAATCTTAGACATTGAAACTACTGTAATCCTACAAACCCTGAATTCCATGGTGATGTTTTTCAATTCTGAGGCAGGCAAAAAATTTTGTTTTTCAATGTAGAGCCAAAGCCTGTACAAATATGAGAGCTTGACATCAAATGGTATTGGCCCATCCCAAACTTCACCTATGCCTTATTGAATCAATTAAATTTTAAATTATCTTTTTCATTAAAAAAAAAATTACAAACCAATTTCCCAAATATCACAAAATTATTAGAATTGTGGCAAACCACTGAAATGTATTAAGATTTTCTAACTCTTAAAAGGAACTCATTAATCAGGCCAAAATAAGTGTTATGAAATTACTTTTTTGAAATTTCTTGCTTTACAAAACAAGCTGTTCATAAAATAATAACAACAGACTGTTCATGTCTTCCACCATTAAAGCAAATATCATTACAATCCCTCTGCAGCACATTCAAATGTACCATTAGAAAGAAACTCATTATTTCTTTATGAGTCAAGACATAAAAAACTAATGCCATAAAAACAGTCTCGTCCTGACAAAGAGGCTTGCAAATACTGTCACATACACCTGGCAGATGCAGGTGTTGGCTACAGTCCCCGCATACAGTCCCATCCACACAACTTGTTTGCCCATCACACTTTACTAAACATACTCCTCTTCCATTCTTTGATGATAATTTGTTCTCCAATCTCCATACAATTCTACAAACTAGATAGTACCCAACCTAGTACTATTGTCAGTCAAAATCATACAATATACTATAGTTGTGTTAATAGCATCCTTACATTTTAAAAAAACATGCCACTTAAGCCACAATAGGAATGCTAAAGAAAGCATGCTGGCCTTGTGTCCTAGATACGCTCCTTGGATGCCATCACTATTAATTAAGCCAATGCTAATGAGACAAAATTGTTTCCTTATTTGCATTATTCTCTGTAATGTTCTCTGAGAAAAGACCTATTATCATATTTGCCATTCTTAAAAGGATTTTTTTTTTATTAACACGCATCACTGTCATTTTCTTGTGTATTTTGATCTGAATTCATGTATAGCCTAGTCTGTTTTATCTTTTATACAAGTATATATACAAGTTTCATGAAAATCTTGAGGAGGAGGAGGAGGAGGAGGGAAAAGAAGAGGAATAGGAAGAGAAGAGGAGGAGGAGGAGGAGGAGGAGAGAAGAGGAAAGGAGAGAAGGAAGAGGAAAGGAGACGAGGAGGAGGAGGAGGAGGAGGGAGGAGGAGGAGGAGGTAGAGGAGGGAGGAGGAGGAGGAGGTAGAGGAGGGAGGAGGAGGAGGAGGAGGCAGAGGAGGACAAGGCAAAGGAGGAGGAGGAGGAGCCAGAGGAGGACAAGGCAAAGGAGGAGGGAGGAGGAGGAGGAAGTAGCAGAGGAGGAGGAGAGAAAGGAAGAGCAAGAGAAGAGGAGGAGGAGTAGGGGGAGAAAGAGGAAAGGAGTAGGAGTAGGAGAGGAAAGGAGAGAGAAGGAAGAGGAAAGGAGAGGAGGAGAGAAAGGAAGAGCAAGAGAAGAGGAGGGGAGGGAGGAGAGGAAAGGAGAGAAGGAAGAGGAAAGGAGAGGAGGAGGAGCAGAGGAGGAGGAGGAGGGAGGAGGAGGAGGAGGAGGAGGCAGAGGAGGAGAAGAAGGAGGCAAAGGAGGAGGAGGAAGTAGCAGAGGAGGAGGAGGAGGAGGAGGAGGAGGATGAGGAGGAGGAGGAGGAGGAGGAGAAGGAGGGAGGGAGGAGGGGGAAGAGAAGAATGAGGAGGCAGAGGAGAAGGAAGACGAGGAAGAGGAAGAGGAGGAGGAGGTGGAGGAGGAGGAGGTGGAGGAGGAGGCAGAGGAGGACAAGGCAAAGGAGGAGGAGGAGGAGCCAGAGGAGGATAAGGCAAAAGAGGAGGGAGGGAGGAGGAAATAGCAGAGGAGGAGGAGAGAAAGGAAGAGCAAGAGAAGAGGAGGAGGAGGAGGAGGAGAAGAGGAAAGGAGAGGAGAAAGGGAAAGGAGAGGAGGAGAGAAAGGAAGAGCAAGAGAAAAGGAGGGAGGAGGAGGAGAGGAAGGAGAGAAGGAAGAGAGGAGAGGAGAGGAGGAGGAGCAGAGGAGGAGGAGGAGAAGATGAGGAGGAGGAGGGAGGAGGAGGGGGAGGGAGAGGAGGAGGAAAAGGAGGGGGAGGGAGAGGAGGGAGGAGGAGGAGGAGGAGGAGGAGGAGGAGGGAGGGAGAAGGAGGAGAGGAGGAGGAGGAGAAGGAGGGAGGAGGAGGAGGAGGAGGCAGAGGAGGAGAAAGAGAAGGCAGAGGAGAGGCAAAGGAGGAGGGGAAGTAGCAGAGGAGGAGGAGGAGGGAGGAGGAGGAGGGGGAGTAGGAGGGAGGAGGAGG